>NW_027317869.1:0-8621 GCF_032062135.1 Pyxicephalus adspersus | reverse complement strand
ATCAGAGTTTGACCTTAGATAAAGGCAGTCCTGAAAGAATAATATAATAGACATATCAGAGTTTGACCTTAGATAAAGGCAGTCCTGAAAGAATATTGACTGGGTCTGCCACAGCAATAAATCACATTTTAACTGTCATTGGTTGATTACATATTTCTAGAACAACATGTTGGTCAGATGCTGTAGTATCAGTTTCACTTACCCTTTAAGCTGCAGGTTGGTACCTAGTTAGCCTCGGTTGGATCAAGATTCATAAGGTTTATTTATGTAGATCAAATTACAGGAACACTTACCTAGTATTATTGTTATGCATTCATATAGCACCAAAATATTTTGCAGTGTCACGGTCTCTCAAATGAGCTCACAATCTAATGTTCCCACCCTAGTCAAAGTTTAAAGGGAATTTTGTTGGAAAGTTGACGTACCAGTTTTTTTAGGGGGCTGTGTGAGAGCTCCACCCATGCATACTAGAAGAATATACAACCAGATATATACAGATTGTGTACTGCTTCCAGTTCATTCAGCTTTTTCGTCCTAGAATTGGCTCCCATAGTCACAAAGGCAGTTGATCATTAAGTTTTCTCACAATGAGCCAAAACAGCAACAAGAATGAAGTGATCACAGTTAAGAGTGCAACAGTAATAATCATATGGGAGTTGCCATCATCATCCTGCTGTAGAATTCCAGGTCCCCTTTGGTTTCAATAGAGTCACTTACCCAGAGCAAGCATGCAACAAGTTAACTATTGATCTGCATCTTTGTTCTAGGTCAGACAATCTCTTCCAGGATTCCATGAAACTCTAAAATTCTGCCAGTGGTTGTTGGGGGTTCCTGATTGACCTTCCATTTCATGATAGTTCCAGATTTAAAGCCATTTAGTACAGCCAGTAGGATTATCAATCATCTTTTTAGCAGCCAAGAAGGGTGCATTTTGACCAAAACTGTAAAGGACATTCTTTCCTGATTTTCATTCTAATGTGAGCATTCTTCCCATTGTTTCTTAAATAATTCTTTATATTAGGGGTTCCCAGAGATCCAAAGTTCATATCCTGGGTTTCTCTGGGGTAAACGGGTTGGGAAAGGATGTTCTAAGTCAACTACTTAAAATGAATAATTTTTGGAGGTATCATAATTACACTAAAAAGAAATAAAGTAATACATTAAGCATGATGGGCTTATAAAAGAAGATTAGAAAAGGTAGCCCATGCATTTTCCCCAACATGAGTTTTATTAAAGCAAAAAATAAAATGAATAAAACTAAATTCCCTTTACATAATGTATGCTAATAAATAATCTTTTCTTCTATTTTTCCTACGTGTGCATTTACTTGCTGTGTATGTAAATATTAGCAATATTGAAGTCCTTGTATAATAACGATAAACAGAGGAAGGATAGAGAAATATTCTCTGCAGATACTTTGTCACATTTCTTCTGCTTTACTGCAATGATGAAAGTTTCCTCTTCATTTAGTTCAGGACAGTCAAATGCATCATCTTTATCACCCCATTGTGGAATAAGTGAGTCTTTAGTATAATTTATTACTGGCTCAAAGACGCAGCGGTTATTGCTTGTAAAGTGAATCAATCTCATCAGACAAATACAGAAGACTAAGTGCTTCCTTCATAATTAAACTTGTAGAAGTGTCAGTCATATTCTTATAAGAGCACTATAGTTTTTTTTAACACTTTCTCATATGAATAATTGATTATAAAATTCATATTCAGCCCTAGAGCCTGGCATTTCTTTCTTTAAAGGCCGACAAATAAAACTGGTTAAACATACAGCCGAATTTCTAATTTTGCATTTATGATAGGGAATTCCAAAGCACAAAAACCTTGCCTATATTGTGCTACTAGTTCTTATATGCATTAAAATAAGGTGGAGACCTCAATTGATTGAGTTGTAGTAAAATAACTTTGGACCCCCAGTGACCATAAAATGGTTTTTGAAACATGTTGCAAGCACCCAAGGTTCTAACCCTTCTATACTTTATCCAAAACTAGTACAAAAAGTTTTTTTATACATTTGCATACACTTGAATGAACATCCTAATCGGGCAATTTGATAATGTTCAGTCATTTTATTGTAAAACATCTAAACTAAAGCTGCTGCTGGGGACATATTATAAATTTAGTTATATTAAAAGTCCGTTAGGGTTCCACAATCATTGACTTTCTGAATGTTAATATTGTTCAGGGAGCATAAGCATTTTACTAGTAGTTAGACCTGATTATGAATCACCTAGCCACCATGCACTGAATAGTGGAAAATGAACATTTATAGAATTTTTGACTCTTACTGTCAACTATGTTGTTAGTCATCTTATGGCGCCTGCTCACCTGCCGGTGGGTATTTGATGTTATAGTTTAAAAACAATTAATGTTCATTTGAACATTTTTACTAGTCTGAGGAATACTAAGAACAAATGTATAATTTAAGACTCATGACATAAGCTAAGATTCAACATAGCAAAAGGAACTAAAAATGCAACATGCAAGCTTTGTCAAAAAAAAAACGTGGCAGGGTAAACTCTTGTTTGTTAGTGGTCTTTTTTTTCTCAGATAAAGCTTGAAGAGCAATTATATTGATATGTAAAAATCCCTATATATATTATTTTATTATATTATTTGAACATCTATGTATTATCAAAGTTTTTTTATACCTCTAGAATAACAATGTGTAGAAAGTTAAGAACTGTCTGATAGTTTGGTATAATCTTAAGAACATTTACAGGATTTCTAGATGCCTAAAGGATTTGGGAACTTACTCCTAGTGACATCATAGAGAAGGTGATTTGTGATATTATAAATAAACAAAATTATAAATTTCTAGTAGAGTAAGACTGAATACCCTCATAAGATCGAACCATATCCAAAGCCATTCTTAAGTCTTAAACCATTATGAGTTATTAGCCAAGGCTGTAGCCAAGATCCATCCTGTAGTATAGCATGAGCAGGAAAGTACTGATTTTTCTTTGCAATAATGTTTCTTTAACACATCGTATAACACTTCACTACAACAAACCACCAAATTTCTAGCTCATGACACAAAAAAAGAGACTAAGCACGACACAGCTAGGTATATGTCACTATTAGTTTACACCACATCACCACATTTTTTTGGGACATTTTACCTTTTATTGCCCTTTCCACTTTGACTACAAATTCAAAGAAAAGAAAATAGACCAAAAACATAAAATGTAAACAATATACATAAAAAAAGTCAAATCTAAAAAGAAGGTAAAAGTATCCTAAAGATGAACCTGACCTGTCTAAAACGTGCTTAAGGTAACAGTAGGGCTGATGTTCTTTAACTTGACTTAACTTTGAATGCTCGTGCTTGGCTGTTTAGTGTCATAACTTCTCTCCAAATCATGACTGAGGCATTGAAGTATCTAAAGCCAGAGCTTTTATTGCCCACTTGGGTTCTATATTTTTATTACTAAGGGCATGGCTTAACTTAAAAAGAAGGCAAAGCCCTAGGTTTAGGTTATCAGATAGACTCCACAGGCACTGAAGTAAAGATTTACACAGGTACCACTTTTAGGGTAATTTTAAAACTTTAAAAACTTTGATGAAAAGGTTCAACTGCCAGTGCCTCCAGTCTTTGATTTACAAACCCCCCTCCCAAAAGGCAGGAAGGTCTCATTGTATGAGTGAAGTAGTACTAACGGAACTCTGGGAAAATCCTGGTTAACAGGTGAATATTTGAGAGATCACACAGTCCCTTTATGTTAGGCAATAAGATAGATGGGGATTTTAGTTTCCCTTTATTGTAACACAACAAAAAGTAGCCCAATTTAGTACATAGTGTCAGTTCTAAAGTGCTAAAGCCCACCTATACACATTTCTGTTTTGCTGCTCCTGTGTCACTGGAGAATAAATGAGCATGTTGACATGCCTTTCTCACACTTCCTCCATGTCCTGAACCATTTTCCTCCAAGTCCCAGTGCATTAAAATATACTAGATAGACAACATTTTGCAATGCAATATGGTCTAGGAAAGTCCATTCCTAACCAAACTTAGGCTGTATGAGAGTATTGTCAATTCTTTGTGAGGATACTTGTACTAAGTGAAGTGGCTTGTACTAAGTAAAATGGATAGAAGCAGCATTTTGACGGATAAAATATATATATATTAAAGCATTTTCAAGCTCAAATCATAATACCCAGGGGTACATGAGAATAATTAGATAAAAAAGGAGTGAAGCTTAAATTGATTTTGAATAAGATCAGATCATGTAGGATATAATTTAACTTTTTCCCCATGGGTATTGATATTAGTTTCAGTGTTTTTACTGCGTTTTGTGATAGAATCCAGAACCATGAATAAACCTTTCTACACTGCAGGCTCTGTGCTATGTCTTCTCATTTCAGGTAGACGCAGATTGACATTCCTGTATGCTGACATTATGCTGCATCGATGAATCACCCCAAGCTCATTCCAGGAAGAAATTTCACTAAACAAGGATAAATCACCCACAAATTAATTCTGCGGCCACAGGACAAGTAAGTGTTTGCGGTATACTCCGTGCCCTCCAGCTGTAAGACAATTGTATCAGGTCTTATCACACAGGCCTGTCCCTACAGATCCCGCTTTATCTATTCGCACAGTATTACACTTAGAATAAAAATGATTAATATCACTGAGCCAGGAGTTCCTGCTCTCTGTCGGGGACAAAGCATTGCTCTTTATTTCCTTTGATATGATCATCTGCGTTAAGAATGAATACTTTATCCTTTACTCTACCATCATGGAGCATTTTTCTTCAAAAAGCATGCATCCATTTTCCCCATCTATGATCCACATTGACCAACAATTTGTAATTTTGTGGTTGTTGGAAACAGAAATCAAAGCAATTTTATATATTTTAAAGACACAAACAGTGGGAAATATCCCACAATTCTCATGTCATACCACTGACAAATGACAATGATGGTGTAATGGTCAAAAAAACGTAATGTGCATAGGGCCCTGTGAGGGCCTAGTTAGTTGATCTGTCAAAATCATGTGACCTGCCTCGTCTTTTACTATGCAGTGACCTTTGCAGTGATATGCAGTCATATATTCTATTGCAGTGTTTGAGTTTTAGATTTTGACACTGAAAGTAGAAATTTAAAGTTGAAATTAAGGTAGCCGAAATTGTTATGCTCATTCTTTATGATGGTGAGTGTCTATTTTACGGCTTGTTCAGATGACCAAATGTAGTATGGTTTCAGGGGCATTCTATAGTTGAGATTAAAATAATACCTTGAGTTTCTTCTGAACCAATCCTGATCTGTGATTATCTGAGAAGCTTCTATCTAAGAAGTTCGCTGCACTTTTTACAAAGAACAAGCCCTGATTGGATGGTAAAACTTCTGGAGGATGCACATTGGATAGGACTGTGGTAAGCTTTTCTGTATTTTATTTTAGGAAATTAGACCTTGAGGGATTTCCTAGAGTGTAAACCAGTTTTTTTATACCTTGTCAAAGCACTGTATTATAAAAATTAGCATTTTGTAATTTATTACCAGTGTTTCTTTTCTCATTTGTATTTTTTAATTATATTTGGTTTGGACTAACTTCATGGTAAATATAACTGGACCATGATTGCACAATTTTTGTCATCACAGCCTGCTGAAGTCTAAACCAGCGAGATTTATACCCTGTAACAGGAAGAATCTCACCAAGAACCTTTAAAATGGGATAATCAGTTATTAATTTATAAAAGTGAACAACTTTTTGTTTTACATTTACGTATTAAAGCTTAGATGAGAGTCATTGGGTTTGGAATTGCATTCACAAAAACCTGAAAGGAGCTGTGACTGCAAGGTTTTTGAAATGTTTGCCTAGTATAACGCTGTGTAAATGGAAGTATTTATAGTTTCAGGAGAGCTCATTAATAACTATATACTACTGTGCTCAATGTTCTCCTTCCTGAAGGCTCTGAAGTGACAAAGACAAGCCCAGGTTTTACCAAGATGGCCGCCCACAAAGATGCACAAGTCAATAATTCTTGTCAGGACAGAAAATAACTAACAGACACTCAAAAAGTAATTTCCTATTTTAGCATGAGGAAGGGTTGGAACTACGACAATATTGTTATTGTTGTCTGCGCATTCTTTTTCTATAATTAACTACAATCCACATATCTAGACCAGTTGGCTAAAGAAGTGAGGGAAAATTTTCCCTAGCTGGCTTGTAAACTTGAAAAAATTGAACTGCTCCTCTAATCTAAACATTTAAAAAATTACCTTACATGTTAAATATACAGCTACAAAGCCCTCAGATCCACCCCTGTGTACTCATTCTTAAAGGGTACCTAATCTGAGAACATGTAAGGTGCCATTGCTGCCCAGTCCTAAAATGTAAACAAATCTTCCCTTGGTTTTTTTGTTTTTTCCTAGGACAGTGGAAATAATTTACAAAATTTCACAAACAAGTGAATAATCTCACCACATAAGGTAACTCACTTAGTTTAGCGAATGATGTAAAGCTTTGCTGACTTCCATCCAATTATGTACATGAGTAAATCGTGTTTTGGCAACTTGAATTATGTCTTGCAGAGTAATAATCAACTTTGTGAGGTGAGCAGCCTAAACTCCTTTAGGAAATCAATTCTAATTACTCAGTATATTGACACATGTAGCCTGGTTAGTAGCATTTAACAAGGAGATGATCAATGACTTCTTATATGTTTATTTCAGTGCAGGTGCCATTTAGGTGTTAGTATGCCCCAACATGGCGTTTAAATATCCAAAGTCCAGCATAAACTTAAAGTTGAACTTGGGGGCAAGGCAATAATGGCTTAATGTAAGAGGTATGTTTATTTTTACTAAAATCTTGATGTGCTTTGTGTATTTTTTTCCAGATTTGAACAGCAATCCAACTTTAGTCCTGTGCCGAAGCTTCCCATGGGAAAGGCTGATCACTGCTGCTTTTTGTGGAGGGTGAATGGTCTTGTATCCACCCCCTTTCCTGTAATGGGGGTCAGTATTTAGTGGCTAGACCTCCTGGATCTCTCCCATAGCTCTGCTCTCTGCACAAGCTACATGTAACGACTTCTTAATATATTATAATATTGTTGTCCTTAGTGCCATATAATTTTTTTTTCAAGCGTTTGAGTTTGGAGTTCAGTTTTTAACTCATCTCCTTTGGTTGCATTATTATTAATGAATTATTTAGGACATAGTTTAATTTTTAATAATAAAGAAGATCTATAAGTCAACTAAAAAACATCAATACACTGACCAATGGACGACACTTACTATTGAGTTCTGATAGGGCTTTTTCCTTGGTAGTGTTGAACTTGGTTAACAGATAGTCAATTTGCTGAAAGAAATAAAAAAAATAATTGTTAGCAATAAAACACAAATAGGTAAATACAAGATCTAGATATGTCATGGAATGAGAATATAGTCAATTTGCTGAAAGAAATAAAAAAAATAATTGTTAGCAATAAAACACAAATAGGTAAATACAAGATCTAGATATGTCATGGAATGAGAATTGTTCTTTAAATATTTATTTGCAATCCCTATTTAATGTACAGCGCTGCGTAATATGTTGGCGCTATATAAATCCTGTTTAATAATAATAATAATAATAATTTGATAGCAAATGATTTGAACCATGAATCAGATCCATTCCAGGATTGCTGGATCACCCAGCTTCACTGATGAAAATGTATTCTCTCCAGCCTTGGAGAGCTTTAATAAATCTGGTACATAGAATCCAATTTATAGTAACTTTGCAGAATATGGAGTTTGTCATTTTTGCTTTCTTCCTGGAAATGCCAGTGAAGTGACTGAAATGGATATGTATTTTGGAAGGTCCAGAGAAAACATAGAAATGTCTACATACTTGAACTGGGTTAGTAACCAAATATCAAAACCAGAGAATCATCATGACATTTGGGCAACTGATGAAGAAGACAATGCCAAGCTTTATCAGGCTCAGATTGTGAAGGAGTGGTTTAGGGAGCATGAGACATCATTTTCACACATAAATTAACCTTAACCCTAATGAACATCTATTCCATGTGCTAGAGAAGACTTTGCATGGTGATCCTAACCTCCCACCGTCAATACACGATCTTGGCAAATAATATATCCAGCTTCGGACAGAAATAAAAGACATGATATTACATAAGCTTATTGAAATGATACCACAGCAAATGCATGCCGTAATCAAAGTTAAAAAAGATCCAGCAAAATATTAGAGTGTGTATCTTGTTTTTGGACAGGCAGGGTATTTTATCTACTATAGCCACAGGAGTTCCAATAGAAATAAAAAGTAAAAGTCCAATGTGATCATCCCATTCATGCAGTAACATATAATTTAGATACCTCTGGAATCCACAATATTTAACAAAAGTAAAATGTCAGTGACACCTACTGGTAATTTCAACACCTCCAATTTTATATCTTTAAAATGTAAACTGAAAGACCCTTTCAATTTTCTATTGATGGTACTTTAACATGGGATCACTATCTGCATGAATAATAGGTTGGTCCCAACTTTAGGATGAAAAGCAACGCAAATACTGATGGGGGCACTGATTTTCAATATGTAAAACTACAGATGAGTAAAAAACTATTACGGGAATATGGCATCAGGTTTACTAAAAAGTATGTAAA
>NW_027317868.1:0-8636 GCF_032062135.1 Pyxicephalus adspersus | reverse complement strand
TTGATGAATCAGGGGCAATGTCCGTATAATGGGGCTTCATATCCTATCTATTAATGCTAAAGGGCTAAATAGCCCCTTTAAATGACATGCTATTTGGGATGAAGCTAAGAGACATGATTCCAACATTTTATGTATTCAAGAGACACACTTTAAGATGAATAATTTACCATATTTCTTTCATAAGGATTTCCCTCATATTTTTCATGCTACATCCAAGCAGAGGAAAAAGGGAGTGACAATAGCAGTAAGATCAAATTTATCTTTTTCTCTAATAAAAGTGGATATAGATTTAGAGGGACGTTATATAATTCTGGTGGCCAAATTTAACAATATAATTAGAACAGTGGTGTCTTTATATGCCCTAAATGTCTACTCATTGAAATTTTTGTCTAAAGTGCTTAAAAGAACAAAGAAAATCCAGGAAGGTTCACTTATAATCTGTGGAGACTTCAACTGTATTCCTGATGTTTCACTAGATACTTCCAACCGCAAGAAGTACATAAGACCAACACTGAATTTACTACTACGACGGGAGGATCTTTTTGATGTTTGGAGATGTCTCCACTCATCTAAGAAAGATTTTACTTTTTTTTCGGCTCCTCATCAGTCTTACTCGAGAATTGATTTGTTCTTGGTGGATAAATGGACTTTACAGCAAGTGACATCTTCTTCTATTCACAATATAACTTGGTCCGACCATGTACCTGTGTCTATTTGTATTAATGAAAACATTAGGACCCCTAGCTCTTATCTTTGGAGGAACAATGGGTCCTTTTTTGCACATACTTCCACGAATGGTATGATTTTGGATAAGCTGAAAGAATTTTTTCAATTTAAAGAGTCACCGGACGTAACTCCCTCTATTTTATGGTGTGCCCATAAGGCTTTTTCTAGAGGTATTTTAATCCAACTTTCAGCGGTTGAGAGTAAAAAAAGAAGGCAACATATAAGTGAATTGTTAGCAAAAATTGGGGAGTTAGAGAATATTCATAAAAGTAAAATCACAACCCCTATTTCCCAACAACTGTTTAGATATAGACAGGAATTGCGTTTTAAGCCTATAGAAAAACAAGAAAGAGCTTTTCAACGCACAAGAACTATCTATTATGCACAAGGTAATAGAGCAAGTAAATATTAGCATCCAAAATTTAATCCAAACGACTACGATATACGTTACTCTTTTTATACCATCATAAGTCTAAAGCTCAGTTGTCTAATCCTTTAGATATGGCTAATGCGTTTAGAGATTATTACCAGGAATTATATAACCTCAAAGAGGATAGACAGATCAACCAACCTACTCAAAGTTTGATAGATTCCTTTTTGGATTCGATAAATTTACCAAAACTCTCGGAAGAGCAGAGAGATATACTTAATAGACCGATCTCTCCCTTAGAGATAGAAAAAATTATCAAAAGTTTACCTGCGCACAAATCCCCGGGATTTGATGGTTTTGCAGCTGAATATTATAAGTCTTATAGAGCTTTGCTTTCTCCATATTTATCGGCGGTATATAATCAAGCGGTTTTAGATGGTTATTTCCCTCCGGAAATGCTTAAGGCTAATATAATTACTATCCCAAAAGAGGGGAAAGCACCATCCCATCCCCAAAATTTTAGACCTATATCGCTGTTAAATACGGACCTTAGGATTTTTGCTAAATTGATTGCAGTACGTCTCAAGGAATTTTTACCCCTGTTGGTCCATGGGGACCAAGTGGGATTTGTTAAAGGTCGTCAGGCCTCTGATGCGACTCGTCGTACGATTAATCTACTTAAAATTGCTGAAAGCTCAGGGGAACCGACAATATTCCTCACACTCGATGCGGAGAAAGCTTTCGATAGAGTGCACTGGGGTGACTTACATGCGGTGTTGCAAAAATTTGGTCTGAATGGCACAATTTTGTCAGCCACCATGGCTCTGTATACTCACCCCTCGGCTCAAGTATATTTATCGAATATGTTGTCCTCCCCTTTTAGTATACCCGCTGGAACTCGTCAAGGTTGCCCTCTATCACCTACTCATTTTACACTGATTATGGAACCCTTTGCACAAGCTATTAGGGACAACAAAAATATCAACTACCAAAAGATTTTATGTCGATGGTATAGAACACCATATAAACTTTCTAAGTATGTACCACAATATTCTCCTCTGTGTTGGAGGAAGTGTGGTGAATTGGGCACTTATGTACATATGTTTTGGGAATGTAAAAACATACGTAGTTTTTGGAATTCTATTTTTGTTTTAGTATCAACGGTTACAGGATGTTTAACTAGCCCTGATGCGGCATTAGCATTACTTAATCTGGGAATGGATAAATTCCCACGTTTCTACCGAATTATAGTCACACATATTTTTATTGCAGCACGACTCTCCATAGTAACTAAATGGAACGACTCTACAACACCTAATATGTCTGAAATGTTTCTGTTTATTTTGATAGCAAGTGGTATAAGAATTAAATATCTGTATTTTTTTTTTTACAGAAATTTTTCTGTTTATTTTGATAGATAGCAAGTGGTATCAGAATTAATTATCTGTATTTTTTTACAGAAATACAGAACATTTTCTGTTTATTTTGATAGATAGCAAGTGGTATCAGAATGAAATATCTGAATTTTTTACAGAAATACAGAAATTTTTTACAGAAATACAGAAGATTTTCTGTTTATTTTGATAGATAGCAAGTGGTATCAGAATGAAATATCTGTATTTTTTATTACACAAATGCATACATTTTTCTGTTTATTTTGATAGATAGCAAGTGTTATCAGAATGAAATATCTGTATTTTTTTTACAGAATTACAGAAAATTTTCTTTTTTTTTATAGATAGTAAGTGGAATTAGAATAAAATATCTGTATCTTTTTTTACAGAAATACATACATTTTTTTCTGTTTATTTTGATAGATTGCAAGAGTTAGCATAAATTATGATAACACTTGCTATCCATAAAAAATTCCATAAAAAATTCTGTATTTCTGTAAAAAAATACAGATATTTAATTCATGCTTCAACTCGCTGTCTATCAAAAAAGCCATAAAAATGTATGTATTTCTTTCTGTATGTATTTCCAAAAAATACAGATATTTAATTAGGATTCATAATTAAATATCAGTATTTTTAGAGAGAAATACAGTTTTTTATGGCTATTTAGATGGATAGCAAGTGGGATTAGAATTCAATATCAGTGTTTTTTTTTTACACAAATAAGGAAAAATTTATAGGTTTTTGGATAGATACTAAGTGCTATCAGAATGAAATATCTGTATTTTTTATGGATAAATATAGACATTTTTCTGGCTTTTGTGATATATTACAAGGGGTATAATTAAGGATACCTATTGCAATCTATCACAAAAAACTAAAAATGTCTGTATTTCTGTAAAAAAAATACAGATATTTTTTTATGATAGCACTTGGTATATATCCTAAAACCCATAAAAAATTCAGAATTTCTCTCCCGAAAATAGAGATATTTCATTCCGATCCAACTTTGCTATAGATCTCCAAAGCCATAAAAAATTCTATATTTCTCTACCAAAAATCTAGATATTTAATTCTGATAGCACTTGGTATCGATCCAAAAGACCATAAAAAATTCTGTATTTCTCTACAGAAAATTCAGATCATTAGTTCTGATCCCACTTTGCTATATATCCCTAAAGCCAAAAAATGTGATGTATTACTCTACAAACAATACAGATATTTAATTCTGATAGCACTTGGTAGTTGGTATCTAAAAAGGTCATAAAAAAATTATATATTTTTCTCCAAAAAATACAGAAATTTTATTCTGATAGCAATTGGTACCGTGTTTCCCCGATTTTAGGACATCCCCATTAAGTAAGCCACCCCCGATTTTTAAAAAAATAATTAAAATAAGACACTCACCCGTTTATTAGAGACATCCCCTGAAAATAAGACCCAGGGCATATTTTGGCATTTCAAAAAATATAAGAGAGTGCCTTATAATCGAGGAAACAGGGAATGTATCCTAAAACCCATAAAAATGTATGTATTTATGTGAAACAAATACAGATATTTAACTGTGATAGCACTTGCTAGGTATCCACAAATGAGAAAAAATGTATGTATTTCCCCGCGTATTCCACCAAGTCCGTTCCCTTTTATGTGGTTTCACTAGATAGTAGGTATGGAAAGTGTGATTTTCATTATTCATTCATGTCTCAATTAGGTACAGCTTTTACACTATATTTTATTGAGGTCTATTGAGGTGATGGCCTCAACCACCAATGTGGTCCACGCTCCGTCACAGGGCCCACTCCCTCCTACTGCCTGTTACTGCTGCCCCCTTTGCAGTACCCAACTCTAGATACAAGATACTAATGACGTTCACACTTTGCCTCAGAGCTCACCGCCTCCTTCTCCTCCTGCTGTAAATGATGCTGTCTCCTGCCCACTACTGGACTTTAGATGCCAGATACTAATACCGACCACGCTCTGTCTCAGAGCCCACCGCCTCCTCCTCCTGCTTTAAATGATACTGCAGCCTGCCCAGTACCTGACTTTGGATGCCAGATACTAATGCCGTCCACACTGTGTGTCAGAGCCTACCGCCACCTTCTCCTCCTGCTGTAAATGATGCTGCCACTTGCCCAGTACTGAACTCTAGATGCCAGATACAAATTTCGTCCACACTTCGTCTCATGGCCCACCTCCTTCGAATCATGCTGTTACTGCTGCTGCCTGCCTAGTACCCAACTCTAGATACCAATTACTAATGTCATCCACACTCTGTCCCAGTGTTCAATGCCTCTTCCTCATGCTGTTACTGCTGCTGCCCAGTACCCAACTCCAGATGCCAGTTACTAATGCCGTCCACACTACGTTTCAGAGCCCACGGCCTCCTTCTCCTGATGTAAATGACGCCTGCCCAATACAAAACTCTAGATGCCAGATACTAATGTTGTCCACAGTCTTTTCCAAATCCCACCGCCTCCTCCTCCTACTGTAAATGATGCTGCCGCCTTCCCAATGCCTGACTTTAGATGCGAGATACTAATGCCGTCCACGCTCCTTCTTAAAGCCCACTGCCTCCTCCTCTTGCTGTAACGCATGCTGCCACCTGCCCAGTACCCAACTGTAGATGCCAGATACTAATGCCATCCACAGTCTGTTTCAGAGCCCACCACCTCCTCCTCCTGCTGTAAATGATGCTGCCGCCTTCCCAATACCTGACTTTAGATGCCAGATACTAATGCCGTCCACGCTCTGCCTTAGAGCCCACCGCCTCATTCTCTTGCTGTAACTGATGCTGCCACCTGCCCAGTACCCGAATGTAGATGCCAGATACTAATGCCATCCACACTCTGTCTCAGGCCCACCGCCTCCTCCTCCTGCTGTAAATGATGCTGCCGCCTGCCCAGTACCGAACTCCAGATGCCAGATACTAATGTCGTCCACACTTCGTCTCAGGGCCCACCACCTTCTAATCATGCTGTTACTGCTGCCGCCTGCCTAGTACCTAACTCTAGATGCCATTTACTAATGTCGTCCACACTCCGTCTCAGAGCCCATCACCTCCTCCTGCTGTAAATTATGCTGCCGCCTGGCCAGTACAAAACTCTAGATGCCAGATACTAATGATGTCAACACTCCGTTCCAGAGCCCTCCGCCTCCTCCTCCTGCTGTAAATGATGCTGCCGCCTGCTCAATACCTGACTTTAGATGCCAGATACTAATGCCGTCCATGCTCCGTCTCAGAGCCCACCGCCTGCTCCTCCTCCTCTTGCGGTAACTGATGCTGCCACCTGCCCAGTACCTGATTGTAGATGCCAGATACTAATGCCATCCACACTCCGTGTCAGAGCCCACCACCTTCTCCTCCTGCTGTAAATGATGCTGCCACCTGCCCAGTACCCGACTGTAGATGCCAGATACTAATGCCATCCACACTCCGTCTGAGAGCCCACTGCCTCCTCCTCTTGCGTTAACTGATGCTGCCACCTGCCCAGTACCTGATTGTAGATACCAGATACTAATGCCATCCACACTCCGTCTCAGAGCCCACCGCCTCCTCCTCCTGCTCTAAATGATGCTGCCACCTGCCCAGTACCCTACTGTAGTAAATGATGCTGCCACCTGCCCAGTACCCTACTGTAGATGCCAGATACTAATGCCATCCACACTCCGTCTCAGAGCCCACTGCCTCCTCCTCCTGCTGTAAATGATGCTGCCGCCTGCCCAGTACCACACTCTAGATGCCAGATACTAATTTCGTTTACACTCAGTCTCAGAGCCCATCTCCTCCTCCTCCTGTTTTAAATGATGCTGTCGCCTGCCCATTACCTGACTTTAGATGCCATATACTAATGCTGTCCATGCTCCGTCTCAGAGCCCACCGCCTCCTCCTCTTGCTGTAAATGATGCTGCCGCCTGCCCAGTACCAAACTCTAGATGCCAGATAGTAATGCCGTCCTTGCTTCTTCTCAGAGCCCACCGCCTCCTCCTCCTGCCGTAAATGATGCTGCCGCCTGCCGAGTACTGGACTTTAGATGCCAGATACTAATGCTGTTCACACTCCGTCTCATAGCCCATCGCCTCCTCCTCTTCCTGTAAATGATGCTGCCGCCTGCCCAGTACCAAACTCTAGATGACAGATACTAATGCCATCCACACTCTGTCTGAGCCCACCGCCTCCTCCTCTTGCTGTAAATGATGCTGCCGCCTTCCCAATACAAAACTCTAGATGCCAGATACTAATGCTGTCCACACTCTGTTCCAAAGCCCACCGCCTCCTCCTCCTCCTCTTACCCCGGAACTGGGAAGTAGGACAACAGTCCCTCTGTATATGTTGGGGGGATGAGATGGGAAAAACCAATATATTTAACGGGAACCGAGAGGTCCTGGATGACCACATTGAGCCATGAAGTTATTGAGCTCAGCAGACGTCCAGAGACTTCTCCACAACAAGTATGTGGCCGTCCTGGAAGACTCCATTCAAAGATCCGTTAACAAGGATCTTGTTAAAATACTGCAGAATGATGAGTTTTGGACTGAGAGCAGCTGAAAGGGAAGGGTGAGATGTCATTTGCAAAAGACACGTTGGGGGATCTCTGGGTGAAATGCACAATGCCATAATTTACCGCCAAGTGCGTCATTACAGAACTGACCACCAACTTGTACGGTTCTATTTCCTGACCCGTGGTTTTCGGAGTACATAGAGAGCATGATGTCCAACTTCCAACATGGACCTCAGCCCGACGTTGTCATCATCAACTCGTGTATAAAGGATGTTATCAGGTATCATGAGGAATCACTGCAAATGTACAAAACCAACCTGGACCACCTGTTTATTCGGCTAACCGAGGTGCTGAGCCCCAAATGTCTGGTGATATGCAACATGTCCATGTCTGTTGGATTCAAAGTTGGTGAAGTGCTAGAATACCCAATTCTTAATGTGCGCTGGGACATCATAGAAGGGAATTTCTACAGTGCCACACTGGCAGATTTGCACCAATTGGATGTGATTGACATGCACTTCGACTTACGCTTTGAGCTGCGCTCCAGGGTTAAAGATGCCACCCACTCGAATCAGCTGGCTCATCGGAAGTATACCTGCATCCTGATGGCTCATATTGATTAAGCCTGGGGCGTGCAGCACGAACAGCAAGAAGAGGAGACGGTGGGTTTAGTGCATCATCAATGCCACCTAGATGGCTGTAATGCCATATTTATGAATTGAGTACTGACTGGTGGCAACAGCAGGAAGAGGAGGCGGTGGGCCCTGAGACGGATCGTGGACAGCATTGGTATTTGGCATCCAGAGCTGGGTACTGGGCAGGCGGCATCAGTTACAGAATGAGGAGGAAGCGGTGGGCCCTGAGTAGGAGCAAGGACGGCATTAGAGGTTGAGGCCATCACCTATATGGACAGTGTTGAAGCTGTAGCTATTGGGGACATGAATGGATGAACGAGATTCCAATCTGTCCCTACCTAGTATGTAGCGAAACCACATGAAACGGAATGGGCTTGGCGGAATCAGCGGGGAAAGAACAACCTGTTGAGCTTGAGTCTAGTCTGGCATCTAGAGCTGGGTACTGGGCAGTGGGCAGTGGGCCACAGGAAGGTACTCCGTGATAATATCCAGGGCATCACCAAACCCGCCATCCGCTGTTTGGCTCGCAGAGGGGGTGTCGAGCGTATCTCCGGCCTCATCTATGAGGAGACCCGCGGAGTGCTGAAGGTTTTCCTGGAGAATGTTATCCGCGATGCCGTCACCTACACCGAGCACGCCAAGAGGAAGACCGTCACCGCCATGGATGTGGTCTATGCTTTCAAATGGCAGGGACGCACTCTGTACGGATTCGGAGGCTAAATCCTGACCCTGATCTACTCGTTTTATGTACACAAAGGTCCTTTTCAGGGCCACCCACCTCCTCATCTTAAGAGCTGTATACCGGTCCTAGCGACGTTGTTAATCATGTTATAGTATCCCTATTTAATGTACAGCGCTGCGTAATATGTTGGAGCTAGACAAATCCTGTTTATTAATAATAATAATAGCCCGATCTGCTGATACAATGCCCCTGATTCATCAATGAAATCCGCGCTCGCTGGAAGCGCGAACGTACGCGCGGCCATCGATCGCGGATTACCGCGGTCCGGAC
>NW_027317867.1:0-8639 GCF_032062135.1 Pyxicephalus adspersus | reverse complement strand
ATTCTATTGTGACCCAAAATGTCACACAGATTTTCTATCATCCCATTGTAACACTTTTTAGTAAATGTCCCACATCAAACTATTTTCTATTGACCTGACCCATATACTCTGCTGGGGGAGCTGAATCCTAATAATCTGACAAATTCACATCAATTCAGTCCTATTACCTTATCAGTACATTCAGATAATTAGATCCCAGACTATCCGGTATTATTTTACAGATTCCCATTTATTTGTCACACATAAGCACATTTATTTGAATTGTTTTCTGTTGGCCCCATTATACTTTTATTTAGTGGTAGAAGCAATGCTCACATTTTACTGTAGCTTTTTACACTTTGTATGTGCTATGTAGAGAAGGTTGAAGATTTACTAACCTCCCAGAAATAATATCTGTCACTTCACTAGAACATTACAATCACATTTGTGCAATTCAGGTGCTGCAGCCAACATCTAAAATTTGGTATGGGGAACATTTGACATTGTTCTTGGCTCATATTTTGCAACATTTAATCTTCTATTTAGAATTACAAGTTTTATTATTACAAATTGAACTCTTGCTCAAAACCCATTTTTTCAAACTTGCCTACCCGGCTTCTTCTGTCATTTGAAACCATCACTACTTCCCACACTACATATCTCCAATCCTATTCTGTGTGAAATTCCTCCACCTCCTAGATTGTAAGCTCTTCGGGGCAGGGTCCTCTCCTCCTGTGTCACTGTCTGTATTAGTCTGTCATTTTCAATCCCTATTTAATGTACAGCGCTGCGTAATATGTTGGCGCTACATAAATCCTGTTTATTAATAATAATAATAATAATAATGTTTGCTTATCTGTTCTACTACAAAGAAGTCCCCGGACACGGCCTGAAGAGCATATATTGGAAACGACCTTTCTAATAAAACTATGAAGCCAAATTCGGAATTCCAATAATAAAGTGAATTTTGGGTTGATGGCATGAAAGAAAAATAAAATTTCTTTTGGCTATTACAATTTCGTTTGGTCATTTTTGTTTACAATTCTTTAGGAATCAAAACCTCTTCTGGGTCTCTTGTATGATGAATAATTTTTATCATGCTCTCTTTATACATCTTGCAGTAATTGGGATAGTCAAGGTCTGAGAATGTTGATATAATTTCATATTGCTGATATCAACTGGAAACTGTCTCCTGTTTTCTGCATACAGGGTCAACATTTTTTAATTTTTATTGGAGGATATTGAATATTAAAGGCTGACATAAACCAAGTCTGTCAATAAATTCATGTTTATTTATTATTATTAAACAGGATTTATATAGCGCCAACACATTACACAGCGCTGTACATTAAATAGAAGTTGCAAATGACAGACAGATACAGACAGTGATACAGGAGGGGGAGAGGACCCAAGGAGCTTACAATCTAAGAGGTGGGGGTGGTAATACACAATGGAAGTGGAGTTATGGAGTGGTGAGGACTGGATAGGCAAGAAGATGGATAGGCAGGTTTGAAAAATTGGGTTTTGAGTAGGGATAAGCGAGCAAGATTGGTC
Organism: Pyxicephalus adspersus; assembly: GCF_032062135.1. Classification (NCBI taxonomy): domain Eukaryota; kingdom Metazoa; phylum Chordata; class Amphibia; order Anura; family Pyxicephalidae; genus Pyxicephalus; species Pyxicephalus adspersus. The sequence goes on along the minus strand of NW_027317867.1, from coordinate 7,106 downwards.
CCAGGTTTGAATCTCAGCCAGGACACTATCTGCATGGAGTTGGCAGTTTCTCCCTGTGTTTGTGTGGGTTTTCCTCTGGGTACTCCGGTTTCTTCCCACATTCCAAAAACATGCAGTTAGGTTAATTGACATCACCCAAAATTGACCTTAGACCATGTTAATGTTATATGACTATGATAGGGACATTAGATTGTGAGCTCCTTTGAGCTAGTTACATGACTATGGACTTTGTACAGTGCTATGTAATGTGTAGCCTCTATGTATACTGTGCAATAATATTATTATGCCTTCTACAATTTAATGCCAGGCTCTCAACTAATCAAAAAGATAAGAATACGGATGAGTGAGCGAAATTTGTCATTTCAATCTCACGGCAAATCAGGCCTTTCCTGCTTATAGAACATGTAATCGAGAACGGCCTTGTGATTTGCCATCACAAGGTCGTGTTCTTGTCAACTTTAGAGTTCATCTGAGTTCACCTGCAGTCACAGCTGATTGGAGTCACCCGCGCACCTCCAATCAGCTGTGACCCCAGGTTCCCATGGTCACTGGGCTGTACACATTATTACAGCCCAGTGACCGTGGGAACTGAACTCAGATGAACTCACCTGCAGTCACAGCTGATTGGAGGCACCTGAATGCGTCCAATCAGCTGTGACCGCAGGTTCCCACAGTCACTGGGCTGCAACAGCCCAGCTCATCCCTGGATAAGAATAAAAACATAGAAGCATTACTTCATGTGTAGTGAAGGGCTTCTAATTCAAACCCAAAATAAAGACTTGTTCTGGACTCTGCCACACTTCTATTGTGAGATTAAGATCAGGAACTATTTTACTCATTATATGCAGCAGAGCTTTAAATCTCCTTCAGCTGCACCATCTCTGAGCAGGAGATGCAAGAGATCAAACACAGCTAAAAGGAAACAAGGATGCTGCAAGTCAGACAATGGGCATGATGGGCCATAATCTATGCCTACTTTAAAGTACATTCACATGTATGAGAGTCTTGTGATCACTATTACACTGTGATTACTATGCCATGGACAATCGGATTGGTTCATTATTGTTCTGATGTACATATTTGCTCTGGGCAATTATTTCTGCTCAATTTCCATTCAAAATCTGCCCTTTTTTCATTACAGAAAAAGAGCCCCTTCTGTGCATGGCCGTAATCAGGCATGCTCAGATTCCTGACATATGTATCCCAGAAGGCTCTGTGCTCCCATTCTGTAATTTCAGAAAGACACTCTTTTTTGCTGAAAAAAGGGGGTGATTTTTCCTCAGCCCTCACTTTGTTACGTGAGGACAAGAACTAAAAAAAAAAAACTAAAACAGAAAATCACAGACTTAATGAAAGAGTTAGGTCTTTACTATTTTCCTAACAACTTTGTGTCTCCTTCTCTGGATTACACCAATGAAGGCTCAAATCACAAACAAAAAGCAAACAAACAACAAAAAAACACTGTTACTTGGATAAATCATGATGAATTCAGAGTAATACCTAACTGGACAGATTGGGAAGTGTTCTGTAATAGTATGAAATGCCAGGAAACTACATCATGTTGTCATTCTCATAGCACTCATGGACCGGACTTGTCGATCTATTGCCATATTGTAGAAGATAATATCATGATTAATGAGGTGATTCTGTAGATAAACAGTTGGACGATAAAATAGTGTGTGACCACCTCTGTGCTTATCTGTGTAATGCTCTTTTTATATATTTCCGCTCATTGGGTAGATGCATGACTCTACTGTGAAGGAGATGGATACGATGTAACCTACACTCCAACTAGAGGAAAACCATAATTATTTCCCCTTTTCACTCACTAGCCAACCTTCCATGGACCCATGAAATGTTAAGGAAGAGAGATAGACTAGAGGTGGCTGGAGCTTTGGGTGTACATTTAGACTTCTCTAGGCCACAAAGCTTACATGTTGAGTGGTTCAAGAATAGTTGGGGGAGAGGGGGAGTTGTCAGAAAATTATCTAGATGTCAAAAGCAAAGTAGTTTCATATTTTTTCAACATGGAGAACTATGCCTAAAAACATAATCAGATTCTGGGTCAGTGGCGTTTGTCCCTTCCTATCATATCTTGCTTCCACCTATTATATTTTGGCCTAGCACGCAATATAAAGTAATAACATCTGGAGTATGTTCGCGATTGAAGGCCAGTCTATATCAGGGAAATTATCTTCCTATACCTATATCCTATACACTATCCTATATCATCCTATAAACTGACTCATGATGAACAATAATTACTCAAATGGGGGCTTTTTTTCCATCACCAGAACTGGATAAATTTGAGCTGGTGAAAGATATACAACTTTTTGCCTGGAACACAAGACTTCAAAAAAATTAAAACCTTACTCTAACTTTTGGAGGAAAATGAGAGTGAGAATATACCACCTGATACTTTGATATCCACTACTGAGATATCCTCATCCAGCTCTATCCCAATTGGAAAACCGAAATCCATTATTTCTGTCTATATCTCAATATCCACATATCCGAACGTTTATTAATCTGGTCACAGAAGACATTTCAAAAATACAAAGAACATTTGATCTCATGAGAACTTAAATGTCAGACTATGGGAAGCCCCTAAAAAACTTAAGAAAAACTCTGATATTGTCATAAAAAAAATAGGAGGTAACATAGTGATACTAGACAAAGAACAATATGAGAACATCTGCTATAGGATTCTTCACAATATAAAATGGTATCAAGAAATAGTCATTGATACCTTCTATACTGAGAATTACTGCATTATCAATCAGGCATTTAGGGATGGAACAATAGATCAAAAAATGAGAGAGTATCTTTACACCAAATCTCCCATTATTCCCACCTTTTACGCCCTCCCTAAAGTTCACAAAAACTTGGCAAATCCATCAAGACGCCCTAATATTTCGGGTATAGGATACATAGCTTCACAAGCAAGTGAGCTTGTCAATACATATCTTCGACCAATAGTGACCAACATACCTTCATTTTTGAAGGATACAATAGAACTTCTCAAATTCACATCCAACATAACTATTACTCCAGATTCATTGCTTGTAACTATTAACGTTGAAGCCCTTTATTGTATTATTCACACCAAAATTCAATATTTCATCCACAATCTGCTACAGAACCACTATCCTCACAATGCAGCCTTTAAAGAATTTATTACTTTGCTTCTTGAATATATCCTGAAATATAATTACCTTCAAAAACAAATACTATCTTCAATGTCAAGGAGTTGCTATGGGTAAGAGGTGCACACCCTCGTATGCAAAGATCTATCTGGGTGACTGGGAATCTAATGTTTTTTCTGTTCATAATCTTGCCTATTACCATCAATAAATCATACCTTGGAAAAGATATATTGACAATATCATCATTATTTGGTCTGGTTCAGAAACAGACCTTAACTTTTTGGAGAGGCTACAAATAAACACATACAACTTGAAATTTATAATGGATTTCAGTAAACAACAAGTAACTTTTAAAGACACATACCTAAGAATTACTCCCACTGGTAAAATAAATACAACACTCTACAGAAAGGAACAGCTGGGAACACAATATGGCGCGCTGTTAGTGCACACTTTCAGGCTCTCAAAAACAGCATCGCATTCATCCAATACCTAAGGCTTAAAAGAAACTGCACAAACCCCGTAGATTATGAACGAGAAGTGAAAGGAAAGACTACTCCTAAGAGGGTATAGCAATAAGTGATCACAATAGTCTATTATTTGCACAAAAAATACCAAACCAGGAGGAACCAGTACGGATAAATACTACTTTCAACAAAGATCACAAAATGATTGCTGATATAATATTCCAACACTGGAAGATCCTCCTAGGTGATCCCAATACTGCAAAATGTATTTCTGCACAACCCAATATAACTTTAAGAAAATTTTCTTCCTTAAAAGACTCCCTAGTAGCAAGTTACTACTGGGGGAACAACAAAGATCACAAAATGATTTCTGATATATTATCATTATAACCATGTAATAAGTTACTGTATATCATTAAATAATGTTTATTACTACATAATCATTTATGGTAAGTCATTGAATAATTTTTCATAGTTTGTATTAACTTTGCAACCACCGAATTGCTTGGTATACATTATTACTACTTTGTCTCATTCTGTAATGCCCTTTGTCACTGAATGTAAATGTGTAATGCAGTATGTCAACTCCTGGACACATGATACCATTTTAAATATATTTAATTTCCCTTACAGTATCTTTATATCACTGTTAAAACTTATTTACAACTTTATAGCTCCTGCCCGCCTTACAAGGGATGGGGGCACCTTTTGTAGGGTGAGTGATGCTGAAATACTCGGCTGCTACTCACCACCCATTCCTCCATTGAGCACCATAGATTCACTGATGCTCAGGGCTTCCCTCGGGCTCCAATATTAGGCAAGCAAAGGCACCATAGGAGGGAGAATCAAATTGTTTTCCACCCACGGGAGGTCTTTGTTCATTAACAGTCATTCAAGTAAGTAACAATTTTATTATTATATATATCCTATAGGCTTGTCATATTAATTTAGTAAAAGTCATACATTTTATGTCAATATTTGTCATGATAATTGGTAAATATTCTTTTATTCACAATAATGTCAATCACAAAAAACACAAAAATATGGGTTGTTGAGATTATTCACCGTGTCTAGAAGCTGACATTTAGTAAAAAAGTATTTATCTTATTGTCTATTTGTACTTTATATTGCTAGAAAATTGATCAGTATATCAGATTTTGATTGGATTTTTCTTTATTTTATGTTTATGAATTGTAAAAAGGTCTCAAAAATCCCCTGAGGAAGCCATATTGGCGACACACGTCGGGAAGTGAGACCCACTGGGCCAACAGAAAAGCCTCCGACATGGCAAAGGACATAAAGAAGAAGACTTGAGTTATACAAGCTGATATGGTGATCTTTCTTTTCTTAGTGTGAATGTCAAACAACATTCGTGGGATGGTAACCGAGGAACAACAAAGGTCCAAACCGGCCAGATTCCCCAGGAAGAAATACATAGGAACATGGAGGTGAGAGTCGGTGACTATGAGGACGATGATCAGGGAATTCCAGATTAATGTCAGAAGGTAGATGAGAAGGAAGAACAGAAAGAGAGGAAACTGAAGAGCGGGAAGGTCAGACAGTCCAGAGAGGAAGAATTCCTTCACAAATGTCTGATTCACCATTCCAACAATTTTACTGATTTGCACCTGTGAAAAAAAATTGCCGGGAAAAAATGGAATATAATAACATACATTATAACATATATCAATAAATATACATTTTGCTGCAGCTCAATGAAAGTATTGATTTTATAAATTAAAACACCATATGCTAAAATTATTAAATTTCCAAATGCAGATTAAAGACTCAACATCAATGCAGAAAACCCAGCCCTAGTAAGGTTAGTCATTTTGATTGATTTAGTTTGTGACAGAGGTTTCTCAATTATCTTCTTTTGTGTTAAAAAAAAAGTTCTATGATAAATGTTTAGATGATATGTGTATATATAATATATGTATATGTAATGTGTATATGTAATATATGATATGTGATAGGTGTATGTCAACAACCAGCACAAAAATCTGACTTTGTTAAGTGATACCTACAGAAAACTGAGACAATTCACCAGAGATCCTTTATTTACAGGACAATATTTATTAGTATTATAATTATTATTAATAAACTGGATTAAAGCACCAATATATATTACACAGTGCTGTACAATAAATAGGGGTTTCAAATGACAGATATAAAGACACAGGAGGAGAAGGCACCCCTACCCAAAAGAGCTTACAATCTATTATTTATATACAAAAATATGAAGGGTCTGAAAGGCTTTTCCTTCTCGAGGTTCCTACTATTTTTGTATGACTCAATGCTATCTGTAACCCCGGAATGAGAAAAAGGTTCCTGGTGAAAAAAGCCAGTGCTGTTGAAGTCACCAGGGATGTGGCCCTGTAATCTTTCATTGAAGGGGATGAATCCTATAAGCAGAAATTTTGAAGCAGCATATATGGTGAATGTATCTTTGAATTATTATAAAAAATAAAATTCCACTGTGTGTGCCTATATGGAACTTATCAACATTTCAGAAGCAGGAAAAAGACAATAAAATACAAATAAATGGAAATGGTGAATTAGTGGGCTAAACTGATATCTGAATGATTACAATGTCTGGAACCGATCCTACCTGTAAAGTAATGAAATAAAAAAAAAAGTAAATGGGCAGCTTTTGTCTCTTGTACCCCCAGCAGAGGTAATTTCTGATGGAGGAGGGGTAAAGGGGGTCTCCTCTGGAACAGTCAGTTCAGTGGCAGTAGGTTCAGTATATATACAAATATAATAAGCAATCAGTATGACATTTTACATCATAAAACAGCTTTCCAGACTTGTGAACGTATTTTTATAATACATAAATTTCCCCTGATATCTCGGGAGCACACAGGGGAGGACATTGGCTCTGAATTATTCTGAGACTTATCCCAAACTCCTTAGAAATCCCAAAGCTCCTTAGAAAAATGAGTCTCTACAGAAAACAATTCATTGCCTGAATTATTTTGTCCCTATCCAAAACACTTGATGGATTTATAACTAATTATACCTAACTGATTTTGTATTGCTATATTTTACTCCTACGTGTATGACTACTGGTAAAAGTCTCTACAATTTTTTACAATTTGAAATAAATAATAAAAGGTTGTGATGATAACATGACACAGTATTTTTGATTGGTGGCATATTGTGACTTTCATCAAGATAAACGTGTTTTTGGCCGTTTCAACTAAAATTTTTCACTTCATATCCAATGTGAAAATTGTACATTTTGGTAAAATGTTGGGTAAACCTTTGGTAAAAACATTTATAGCCTTGTGATGGAAGCAGGAAATGTGTGTATAGTGCAGAGATTTTCTGATTGTGTTTTATTTCTTAATTTTTGTTTTGCCCAGACATAAACGATAATAATTGTGGCAGCCCAATCTGTTTCCTTCATTGGTGGCTGCTCAACCCACCAACTAACCAAATACAGAAAGTAATTTATAAATTCCATTTATATTCAGCCAGCTATATAGAC
>NW_027317866.1:6136-8651 GCF_032062135.1 Pyxicephalus adspersus | reverse complement strand
ACATCCCCTGAAAATAAGACCCAGGGCATATTTTGGCATTTCAAAAAATATAAGAGAGTGCCTTATAATCGGGGAAACAGGGTACCACCCTAAGTAATGTCCACATGTGGAATGATCCTTTGTGATTGAAACAATTAAAGTTAAATTAAAGTGAAGATTTCTACCTAGAAGGTCCTGGAAGTCCAGCAGACTAAGAACTAAGGCAAGCTCTTTCTGACTTTGTGGGATTTGTAATGCACACAGTAAGTAAGCATTGCACAATGTACCACAATGCAAAGATAAGAATCCATCTTTAAAACTAATCCACACACCTTAGGTTAACCCTTTACTCTGCCGTCCTCCCCTAACAGTTAACTTTCACCTCAAAGCCTTCTTCTTAAAAAATTAATAAAATAATAATATAATAAAATCTCTGATCCTAACATGACACAACCCCTGAGCTCTAATTCTGACTTCTCTTCTTGTTCTATATTCTTGCCTTATCATGTATTGGGGTCAGCTGCATTACATGTTCCTCCTTGAGGCTGAGATGTCCAGGACAGCAACTCCCAATTTATAATATTTACATTCATGCTTTATCTGTACTAGTAAGGATTTTAAGTGCTTCACTGGTCATTTTGTGCTCCTCAGTAAATACAAAAAATGTGATGGATAGTTTAACCTTTGCCTAAAGCAGAACTAAACCCAGTTCATACTCACCTGTCCCTGTTCCTTTGTGAGAGCCTCCATCTTCTTCCTCTTTCTCTTCCACATAGCGGTCTTTTTGAATGGGATGAAGTAACTCCTACTCAGGCGTGCAGGAGATATTTCAGTCCTGGCAGATGTAGGAGAAGCCACATTGTGCTGGATATGTTGGCAACCAATGCTGAGTTGTGCATACATAGGTCCCCAAAAAACTGTAATTTACTGAAACCAACTGATTACTTATTCTTCTAGTGTTGGTACTTTATTAGGAATCGTGTACATGGGTATCTCCCCCCCAGTCAAATGCAGTATGCTTTTTAAGAGTTTGTGTTGATTTTTGCATCTTAAAGTTGCTTTTCCATTTACATTGATTTAGAGAGGAACATTAATTAAAGTACAACTAAAAGCATGCATAAGTCATCTGATTAAAGCAGAACTGTATAAAATGGAGATACTTTAGTATAATGTGCATCACCAACAGAAATTGACAGATGTAGTTATTCTCCTTTTGTAATGGTACTTTAAAACGATAAAATAAGTTCTCTTTGCTGTTTAATAAATATTTTTTTTATTATTTTTTTAGAGAATATTACATTTTGTACTTTAATTACATCAATTATTGTAATCATTGTCTGCATCCCATGAAAGACCTTAGTTGATTAGGTGACTACCATTTTTTCCTTTAAAGTCCAGTTATACCTGTCAGATTCCATTCAGTAAATTATTACTTGGAGAGTAGGTTTGGTGAAGTAATATGTGTTACTATTTTATTATTTTTTATTTTTTTTATTATTTTATTATTATTATTCTTTTTTGACCAAAATTTTGACAGACAATGGGTCAGAACAAACATTGGTACAAATTAGTCTCCAATCAACCTACCTTCCTTCTAGTCAATAGTATGGGGTACACAAGTGAGTGCACTTTTTCATATATTATAGGTTTATTTATACATACCTTTATAGGATACAAATTTATAGATGTTTTCCCCCACACTTTTTTTTCACTATATTTATTTATATTTATATATTTTTTTCACTAATTTGAGAAGCGAAGAATTACAGTAATATGTCAATATTCAATAACAGTATCCAGTCCCTCAAGCATGTAAATGAAACATGAGAAATCCCTACAAAAACCATGAGTTATATTCTCATAAATGTAATAATGCCTATAACGCTGGTTACTGCAGGTGGGTGAAGTTGCTCATTGAAGGACGGGATGGGGGTGGTTAGAACTGGAGAACAGCTCAGCATAAACTAGAATTATATTCTACGACCAATCGATATGATACACGACATTAAATCTTATCTAATTAGATGACATTATGTTACATAAACACTAGCATCATAAAGGACAATGCCAATGTTCTCCTGCAGTCTCTTTTATTAATTTGCTGTCTACATGTTCTTTCTGCAGCTGAATATCAGTGGCATGGACTGGTTTACTAATAGTATCAATGGCAGGCCATGTCTGTCCATTGTAGCTGATTTTTTAAAGCTCTACAAGACTGAAGAAGGTAGATTTCATGGGTGAATTTGGGTGATCCAGCAAACATTGAATGGATCTGGTCTAGAATTAAAAACATTTACCAACTAAGAGCAAATAATTTTTAAGGAATCCATTCCAGGTTTGCAGGATCACCTACGTTCTTCTATGATAGTTTATCTTCTCCAGACTTGGAGAGCATTAATAAATCAGGCCCAATACAAATCAGACCCATGACTTGAAGTTGTAGTGACATTACAGAAGCACAATTAGTAGGCAGTTGTTAAAGTACCTCAGGAAAGACTCTTATGGCAAGCTCACTAGTTTTTAATTAAAAAAAAAA
>NW_027317866.1:0-3981 GCF_032062135.1 Pyxicephalus adspersus | reverse complement strand
TTAGTATTCATCTATGACAAAATATAATTTCCACCTGAGAATTAAATATTGCAAAGGCTTTGACTTTGATACAGAACTAAGCAAGAAGCTGTGGTAGGGGTGCTATTGTACGTTGGCTCAGGGGTGGTGGGGAGTGGATTGGAGTTTTGTATAAAACTTAATTTACAAGGTATCCAGTATACAATCAAATGTTTACTAATCTGTACACAGCTTTGTAAATAAGTCATGATTCTGATGATTCCAAAGTTACATTACTTTTTAATTGTAACAGTCTCATGTACAATATCTAGTAAGGTATGCATTTTGGCTACAGTGTTGTAATTGGTTTGGTTGGATTTTACTGTCATGAATTTAAATGTATGCTCTAAACAGCATTTACTTAATACAGGTGTTGCTATGAAAATCTTTTTTTTTATATAACAGTTTTAAAGCATGCCAAAAGCATGAAAGCTTTAGATTAAAATGGAGCTCTACAGTCCTAAGTGTTAGTAGGGCTTCTAGGTTACTCTGGCTTACATTTATTTTGCCAGGTAAGCATTTATTAGTATATTTTGAAAACGATACATTTACCAGTAGTGACAGTGTGCTTCCTGGGTTATTATTATCATTTTTGTAAGTGGGAGTTATTGATTTGCACCAGGAAATAATGCCCATAATGTCTAAACTGACGACTTGTTTTAAATTGTTATAGCTGATATTGAAGGACAGAGGAATTTTACATTTGAAATCTTGACACACATGTACGTGGGGTCTTTAACCTTCAAATGATTTGAAGTTTTGGTCCTGAGATTTACACAGTCCTATCCGACAAAATAGCCTGGCTGGTGACCTGCTTTTTTATTTTTGCTAAAAGTGTGGCCAACACCCTGCTTCTACCCTTTCATTGATTATTAAAGGAGTAGCAGCAAATTAAAACCATCCCTCTCTCCGTGTCTCAGCATTTTTATTGTGAACACATGAATATGCAATTCACTTTATTGTCCCAGAATACTGACCTTCCCTCCAAAATATGCTGGTTTAAAGACGAATAAAGTAATTAAATTATTTGCATTTACAAATACATTTAATGTTTTATTTAAAGAATGCATAACTGGATAATATAATATTGATCAGCTTGGAGACTGTCCTAAAGTAGTAGAAAAAACATCTCAACAACTCCGAGCTAAAGGGACACCAATGCCATCTAATCATCTTTGCACAGTGCTGTCTGCCAGCAGTATGATCTTAGTTACGTGGAAGAGCAGAGTGATTACCTTCAGCCAGCACTGCTTCTCTTTTCCAGCTGCGGGATAGGACAAACGTTAGTTATCAGTCTGAAAAGTGACATTGCCAACCTAGCTATGCTGTCTGGTTGGGGATTTGGAACACCAGACCAACAGAATATATTTTTTTTACTTATTGTAAGGTTCTCAGAATACGTATTTTGACTGTATTTAAATTCATAATATGTATATGTGTATTTTACTGTTTACTCAGTGTTACACTTCTAATATCCTTTCCTATCCTATATTATATTGTTCTAATATTCCTGAATAAGCATTTTTTTTTACCAGTGCTCTAATTTTGTTTAAGGGCATTGTGCCTGTAGAAGACAGTATGTGTTGCTTTCTCCCATCTCACAAAGTTTGCAGTTATGATGTACTGTCTGCTCTGACATTATTGTGAGCATTTCTTATCTGGGCACAGTAGATATTTGAACAGTTTGTGATGACATGGCAGAAAAGTGGTGGTATACTTTTATATTACAGTAAGAGACCCTGTCACAGATTGCTTATTTATTTCTTTTTTGAAAGTAATGTGTACAGTGCAGTGCAACTATACAGTACATAAATGTGACAAGAACTGAGATGGATGATATGCCATTGAAAAGTCTACTGTTAGCAGAATTTGCAGACAGAATGCATCTATTGTTCAGAAGAGTGAACTTGTTTGTCTAGTCAATGTTGAAGAATAAATTATTTTGCAATAACAGTCAGTCTCTCTCTCTAGGGCCAACACAAATATACTGAACAAATGGTGGTTTGTTTCATGCTCAACGTTAAAAAATGTGTGCATCTAATTCCAAGTCACAACTTTTGCCCAAATTCATTTTCTGTCTGTCCTTGTTCCAAGAGGATTATTATTTTTGGGCAATGTTTGACAGAAATAGGCAGATCTGCCAATGTACAAGTTTCATTTTAGAGATTTTAAATAACTTCATTATAGACGAGTAGACAGTGTTGTGTTTAAAGGTTGTGTGCTAACTCCTGGCTGCACACAGTTCTTGTTTTCTAATGCCATTTATCAGCTTTTGTAGACATCCTTTAAACACAACACTACCTTTAATAATTATAGTTGTTGTAGAATAAGAGTAGCACAGGTGTATATTGTCATATACGAATCTTTGCATATACTCACTTATATTCGAAAAAATACAATGCATACAGAAGTCTCTATATACAGGGAATTGATGTTCTTTGGATAGGATGCTACTTTGACAATTTTTTTCCACTATATACAGAACCATTTAGTTTTTAAGTCGACCTGTGTTTTTTTGTTCATTTTTAACACAGGTGACACTTACATTTAAAGTGATATCCAGTGAACCCACCATATATATATATATATATATATATATATATATATATATATAAAATTGTTTGGCACTAGTCAACGAGTATATCCAATGACAAGTATTCAAGAAGTTGGTCCAGCAACAAATTGCTATAGTTCTTATTAGCTTGCAGTTATCAAGGACTACTACTAAAGCCTTCTGTTGTAACCATTTTTATAGTAAATATTCGTAACCAATTTGAATTCCCTGGGGGGCACATGAATTAACAGATAACCCTGTATAGAATAAGTATACCAGTTATTTTTCTTTCGGGATAATAAATACATGAAAAGTCGTACATTAAAAAGAAAATTTTATCCCATAGAGCAGTGCTTCCCACCTTTTTTGAACTTTTGACACACCACAATAGAATTCATTGTATGACAGTTTGTATCATACACTCCATCATTTTATGGGTATCTTTATTCTACAGCAAGACAAGCAGTAATAACCTGGAAAACTACTGATAAAATATCAACTATTTTGTACAAAAGATAACACCGAAATGTTTTTTGGGCTTTTGTACTCTTCAACTGAATAAGCTTATTAGCCCAAATAAGCAATAAAAAAGAACAAATTAAGAAGTAATGTTTGGACAGCAAAATACTTTTCCAAAGTACTATGAAGAACAATGCAGTAAACTACTGGGGGCAGGGAGGAATGTCAATGTGTAGTACTATAATTACTTTTATTATTATTAATATTAATAAACAGTATTTACATAGTGCCAATGTGTACATTAAATAAAGGTTGCAAATGACAGACAATACAAATAAAAAGATAATAAAAAGATACAAACAATGACACAGGAGAGCTCCCTCTTCTCAGACTTAGGAGGACATTTTGGAGTAGGTGAAGAAGGAAAGCATCATGCCTCCTCAATCTTTATAGTCGAGCATGCATTACCATCTTAAAAAGCCAACTGTGTAAACAGCAGACAGTCACAATTACAGTAACAGTAATAACATTGCCATTTATCAGCTACATAGGAATTAGTATTTGGCATTTAGAAGTTCACTGCATAGGCTGATTGAATAGGCCAATTGCTGCTCTGGGGCCTTTTAGTGTTCAGTCAAAAATAATGCAACCACCTGCAGCCTCTACACAGATTTACTAAATAAACAAGTTTAGTAAAACCATATTTGTAAAAAAAATATATTGGGCCTGATTTATGAAAGCTTTCCAAGGCTGGAGAGAATACACCTTCATAAGTGATCCAGAAAACATAAAATAGATTTTTTTAAATTGTTTGCTAGAAAATGTTTTGAATTTTGGACCAGATCCATTACAGGTTTGCTGAATCACCCAGCTTCACTGATGAAAGTGTATTCTCTCCAGCCATGGGGAGCTTTCATAAATCAGGGCCATTGTGTCCATGTTGCTTTTTT
>NW_027317865.1:5226-8656 GCF_032062135.1 Pyxicephalus adspersus | reverse complement strand
ACTCAGTACTTCTTCAAAACACTGCCTATCCCAATCCCCATGAAAGATCTCACTTTGGTGAAAATTTTACCAAGCAAAGCAGCTCTCTTTCCTTTCTCTTGAGCCAGATTGCGAACTTGCTGCTTTAATTCAACTCGTTCTTCTTCCAGACGTTCAATCTGTCAGGCATACATTTAGTTAATATTTTTCTGAATATTAAATCATAAGTCTTATCCCATATCTAATATGTAAAGCCATATTAGACTCGCAACAACATTTTTCTGAATACCTGCAAAGTTACTCCTTTCTGATTTTGGAGCTCATCCAAGGCTTCTTTTTTTTGTTCAAACTGAGCTAAAAAGCTTTTTAACAATTATTCACTCTGTATATACAGGGGCATTAGCAATGCTTAGAATACTCAGACTATGTGGTAATAACAACTAAGTGATATCAAATATTCTCAAGTGCTCATTGTTGCTTGTGGAAAAATTGCACCATAGAACAAGGATCAGTCCTTCAACTATTGGGGCATTGTATTTATTGCCTAGCTGGGGGTTCAGATATTCTGGTCAGTATTTAAGCAAGCAAACCTACAAACTTTGACCTTATAACCTTCTCTTTAGCAATGATCCTCACATATTTCCTTATCCCTTCAATCACATTACATTTGTAGATACCATTTAAAAAAGCTTAAGCTTTACCTTCAGTATTCTAAAACCTAATAAACGTTTCAATTAAGATTCATTTTTATAAAAAGTTTAGCTGTTACAGCACAGAAAAGAAAGGTGACAAAATACAAAAGTACTAGTTAGACATAACCCAACTTCCTTCACACCATGTGTAACTTGCCTATGTCAGTCAGGGTTCCTCCACATGTTTCCAGAAGTTATTAAAAAGAGAGCATTTTCAGACATTAACAGACACCGCCTAAAAACTTTTACACCTCTGTTTTGTATTATGTAAGACACCAAAACATGAAATCAGTTGGTGGAAAAAAAACCTACCTCTTTTAGAAGAATCTGGTTTTCTGCTCTGTATTGCTGCTGTTTGAGAGCTTTAACATTTTTAAATTCAGTTAAATCAATCACAGCTTTGGGATCAAGGCCTAAAAGAAAGCACATACATAAGAGTATTTTATTTAAGACGCTAGTACAAACTCATTCCATAGACAATGAAAACTTATGAAAAGATATATATATATATATATATATATAACAATGGAATAAACTAAGAGCTACTCACCTAAACGCTCCCTTAGATCTTCATTCTCATCAAGAATATCATTCACTTTCAGTTCAAGTTTGTTAATATCTCCTGTCAGTGCCTGTATTTCACGATCCCTTAGATTAATATGAGTTTTTAGTTCTTTAGTTTCAGCGACTGCTTCTTCTAAGCCATAAACTCCCTTTAAGTGAACATACAACATAGATTGGATCAGTTTATTCTTAAGTATACTAAATCTATATACCGTACATAAACATAATATGTGACAGATCAGTGTATGACAATTCAAACTACAGAAACTTTACATAAACTAAAGGAACTCTAGTATGTGTGGCACTGCTCCTTTCAGATCTCCTGGTTTGTCAATGGACAGAAAAAGGCTTTCCTTTGTCCTCTGTATGGGAAGAATCATATGGGATTATTCTCACCCTTTGAACCCCCTACATGTGTCTTTGCACAAGCCCCCAACCTTGACCAGCAATCAGGTAAGACTATGTGGAAGCGAGGAAGTCTTAAGAATGAAGCTTATATGTGTGCATATATGGTAAGTGATAATTATCTTTAAAGAGACTTCTTTTCTTCTATATTATTTTTTTGATACATATTGAACTGTAAGCCAATCAGCCTAAAGTGTCATACCGCTTCATAGTCTCTCATCCGTTTAAGTGCATCAGCAAGATCTTTGTCTTTTTGTCGGGCATCATTCTCTGCCAATTCTGCAACACGTTCTGCTTCTCTGAGTTTTTGATCCATGAGCTGCAGTTTTGCTTGAAAGCCTTCAGACTGATAATGTTGAATATCTCCTAAAATTAGGAAAAACAGGCATCAACATATATTTGTATTGTTAACTGCATAGAATTCAACTGCAACTTACACAACATTGAAATTTTTTAAAATACAACTAAAGACTCATTGACTCATGACTTTCTAAAAAAAATACCATATCTATTTACTATGTAATGCTCAGAGTAAACATAAATCTTTCTTAAACATCCCTAAGCTGAATTCTTTTTTTTATTACAGTCCCAAATGCTCCCCCTTTCTAGACATTGCAGCTTACAGTAGGAGGGTTTTTGTAACACAGCCAATGTGCCTAATATAGAAAGCAGGGAACAAGACTGGGTATTTGTGGAACTTAGCCAGGGGACCAAGGAAAAATAGGTTTAACTGCAATGTATTCACATCATCTGATGGTGCAATTTCCTTCTTTTGACTCACTCCCCCTTGGAACACAAAAAACTATTCTCGGGATAGCAATCAGGAGGAGAAGCATCCATTCCCTAACATCTTTTGCACAACATGAACACAGAACTGCTCAGTTCTTAGCAGTCCTGGGTTGAAAGTTGTCAAATATCTGGGCAAACAGTAAATTGCGTCCATTCAACAGACCCTTGATGTATTAATAAGGAGGGCCCAAGCCCTGCCCAATGAGACCCCATACGGGCTTGTTAGCATCTTTGGGACAGAAGAAATTTACCTAAGTTTACCTAAAAATTACCATATTATTTTATTTTCAATTGCACATGTGTCATGACTATGGACAATAAACTTTATATTCTCAACAAGCTGCAAAAGAGCCTAAAAACAAGCCACCTCTGACATACCACTGGTGAGAAACTGCACTCAAGCATCCCTAAAGATCACAACACAATCTCAAAAGATGGGTAACAGTCAGCTTCACAACTTAGAAGCCTCTGACTGTCATTTGAAATTAAAGCAGCCAGGCTGCTATCTGTGCTGTGAACTTTGAAATATGATTTCTTTACAATGCTTGCAGATACAGAGGTAAATTAATTTTTATTTTAAAGTAATTTAAAGTAAAACATCCCAAATCACATCAAAGATCTCTATTCAATCCAAGTTTTATTGGTTCTAAGTGGACGATGACAGGCTAAAAGACAACAGTTTTTCATACATTTTGCCCCCTATTGGGGGGCTATTAATTGACTATTCATTGATTAACCCCCCTAGCGGTAATCCTGACTCGAGGACTCTGGGTCAATTTTACTTGAAAAAAGCGGTAATCTCGAGTCAGACTCTGAGTACTTAAAAGCAGTATAAAAAACAATTTACCTTGTTCTGTCGCTGTCCCCCGACGTCCTGCTGGTACCCGCAGTTCTCAGGCAAACGTCTGCCTCAGATCTACAACCGCGAAGTGCAGATTCGATCTATGGGGTTTCCCAGTGACGTCGCTACATGCGTTGGTACAGCCGGGACTTACCAGTGG
>NW_027317865.1:0-1874 GCF_032062135.1 Pyxicephalus adspersus | reverse complement strand
ATAATGTTTTAACAGTTATATAATAGGTTGGTCTACCCAAAAACAAGGTTTTTGGTAATATCCCAAGAAAGTCTCTCTTATTGCTTATCATATTACAAAATTGTGTGATAAAGAACTGGTGAGCAATTAAAGCATTACTTATAACAAGCCTGATATTAATCCTATGTGGGGATTTCCAGTGAAGCAATTTTAAGTGTATCCAGCTGCTGCATATGATTGTTCTTGCACACACAGTTTTCAGCATGGAAAATTTCTGGGTGAATGCATTTCCATTTCCCGGTAATACCCTGGTAATATGTGCAGCAGTTACAAACCAGGTCAGGCAAGGTGTACATAATGTGGGTCCTAGCAACACTTTATTGTGGTAGGAAGGTTGCTGTTTATTTTTTTGCTAACCATCAGGTCATCATTCAGGACAAATCTTCCTAATTTGTTTACTTAGCAATTAGAAGTTTGTTTTCAGGGTTTGAAGGATAGTGATACTAAGTCAGAGTAACTATTTGAGGTACACTTCTGTAAAAAATATTTTCTGTTCCTAGAAGTAATAATGACGTGGCAAAACTTTTAGTGCAAAGAGGAAAATTGTACTTTCAATTTTGCTTTAAGAAAACCCTGTTTTAAGGTAAATATTAAGGCAACATTTGTATCCATCACACCTCATGTATAACAATATCAGTGTGAAATATTGGGTTGGACTGTTGGTTTGTTAAACACCACATCAAACCAGAATAGTTTAAGTATGTGAGAATTTAGAGTGATTTGGTTCTAAATAGATGTTTGGTTCCTTGGGTATATCAAGGTTGTCTTGTTTTAGGCAAAATTTAGCCAGAAAAACCAAGCTATTTGAATAAAGTAAAATAAGAATAGACAGGAATAGGTTCAATGTAAGAGAATTTTAGAAAAAAAAAAATCGGAGCAGAATTTTTTTTTATTGTAAAAGATATATACCATGTGGGTTTATCAAGCAGACTTCTAAGAATATCTATCTAGCCTTCTAAGGATGTCTTAAATAAATGCAGATATTATAGTGCAATAAAACCTGCATTGGTGTTAATAGGCTCTATAAGTGCAATTGTTCCATGGAAAAAACTTACTTTGCATTTAGCAGTATACAATATCAGGTGCCAGAAATAATTTATTATACATACAACTCACCTGTTCATTAACTTGTTTCTCTTTTTCCAGCTCCTTTCTGATGTCTTTCAGTTCCCGCTCTCTCTGGCCCAGTTGCTCCTCAAGCTGACGAATTTCTTCCCGTAAAAAACGTGTATCTCTAGTTCCAGTACTTTTAGTGCAAAGAGGAAAATTGTACTTTCAATTTTGCTTTAAGAAAACCCTGTTTTAAGGTAAATATTAAGGCAACATTTGTATCCATCACATCTCACGTATAACAATACCAGTGTGAAATATTGGGTTGGACTGTTGCTTTGTTAAACACCACATCAAACCAGAATAGTTTAAGTATGTGAGAATTCAGAGTGATTTGGTTCTAAGTAGATGTTTGGTTCTTTGGGTATATCAAGGTTGTCTTGTTTTAGGCAAAATTTAGCCAGAAAAACCAAGCTATTTGAATAAAGTAAAATAAGAATAGACAGGATTAGGTTCAATGTAAGAGAATTTTAGAAAAAAAAAACGGAGCAGAATTTTTTTTTATTGTAAAAGATATATACCATGTGGGTTTATCAGGCAGACTTCTAAGAATATCTATCTAGCCTTCTAGGGATGTCTTAAATAAATGCAGATATTATAGTGCAATAAAACCTGCATTGGTGTTAATAAGCTCTATAAGTGCAATTGTTCCATGGAAAAAACTTACTTTGCATTTAGCAGTATACAATATCAGGTGCCAGAAATAATTTATTATACATACAACT
>NW_027317864.1:2454-8660 GCF_032062135.1 Pyxicephalus adspersus | reverse complement strand
GCAAATAATTTTTAGGAAATTTATTCTAGGTTTGCTGGATCACCCAGCATCTCGCATTGTCTCCTCTCCAATCTTGAGCAGCTTTATTAAATCAGCTTTGTTAAATCAGACCCAATGTAATACATGGCATGAGCCAACTGACAACTCACACCACAAAGTTTTTGTTTTCAGAAAATACATAAAAAACAACTGCTTTTGGGTAATAAATCTGTTTCTTTCTCAGTCAACGTGGAACTGAATCATGACAATGTGGGCACTGTGCCAACAACTAGACACATACCACATTATTATATTTTCAGCAAATTTCACCAAAGCACTATTATATACATTACCTACAACTGTAAGGCTGACTCTTTTTTTTATCGGTATGCTGAGGCTTTCATGTTCTACACGGCAGGTGAATATGGTACCACTGTCCTGTAATGATGCCTTGTACAGGAAGAAGCCAGAAATGCTATAGGTGCCATCGTGATTGTATCTGTGGCTGCTATAGATGATGTGCGGCACTAAAGTCGGTAAAAGTCCTCCACCTTTGCTTTCTTTCAGCCATTCAATATTGACATCGAGAGGATAATAATTAGAGGCTTCACAGACAAACTTTTGCTCCTCTCCTTCTTTCAGGGTCACAGATTCCACATTCACAGACACCACTGGGCTTTCTGCATGGAAAGATTTTGTATTCTTGTTTGTTACACAACAAATAAATAGAAGGTGAAAAGTTTGATATCTTTAGCATTAATTTAGGAAATAAAGTTTTCCTAAAAAGTAATCCAGCTTTTATTTAATAAAAAAAAATTCTCTGGGTTATTTATGTACATTCAAAAGATTTAACTTTGTTGCTGATTTCAAAATTTAAACACTAACCTCTAAACTATGTTCATGACTCTATAGTAACACTAAAGAACAAATATGAAAAGAAATGGTCATCAGATAACAGATCCCCACTTTTTTTTCTCACCTTTCCAGTCTCCATTGTAGCTTGTGGCATTTGTCACTATAAATTCTGTAAGGTTGTGTTATTGATGACTGAAAGTTCATAAGAGTGGCAATAATAGTAAAACTGCATGCAATCAGTAGTGAATGAGATGTCAGTAGAGTTGTTTTTTCTACTGCAATCATTACCAGATTACCAGCTTTATAAATGGGCCCCTTACTCCTACCATTACCCAGTGACCTAAATCTACAAGACCAAGAGAATTCTTGTAAAAACATTTTGCATGCAAGCCATCCCAACTCTCAACACTTAAGGATGGATACAATTCCAGATAACTGGAGGGAAGTTAATAAAACACGCTTCCCCATTGGAAACTTTCCTTTTGCCTCATAATCTGGTGACAGCTATAAAATATTGGATCTCACTTTCTGCACTTGATATACTGGTCACCAAGGTAAGTGTAAATCTACCCAGCACGGACAGCAATAAGAACCTTACAGGTTTTGGCATTGAATTTACTTTAGTTTACCAAGGCAAATTTTCCAATATTCACCAAAAAATTACTAATGAGCAATTTATGAACTGAGCATTTTTTAGCCACCAATATTACCTTCTTGATGTTGACCCCCAAACACTACTTGAGCCAAGACCTAAATCTTAACGTAAGATTTAACGTAAGAACCCCAAGCAAACTTCAGTTTACTAATTCTCCCTTTTTCTTGTGATTTAATCACTTCTGGATGTTTGTCTGGTTTATGTAAGCAAATTGAGGACTTGATTTGTTTAGAAGCAGTGCAGGAGGGGCAGCAATGGTTTAATAGACCCCTCATGTCCCCATAATTTAGACCTGCCATCTGCACTATGCTATCAACCCATCCCATTTGTCAAAGTAAAAATGGATTTAAAAATATATACATTTTTAAATAAAAAGTTAAAAAAGCAAGAAAAAAAATGGGTGCTCATAAATAAACATTTTTACATACATGTATACCTCCAGGACATACAACACACATTGGATATGAGAGAGGAACCCTTCTGGGGCCATTACCTACAGGTAACTTTAAACTGATGAGGTATAAAGTTTCTCAAACTGTCATCCTAGTCACACTGTCACATATTTTTCATTTTGTTCACCATTTAATGTATATTTTAAGGCTTGAGATATTTGGTACAATATCTACTTGAAGGGTTTTTGCATTTTGTAAAATAAATGTAATTATACTTTTTTTTATTTATAGATTAAAAAACAAAAAAAATAAAAATAGTTAAAAAAGAATGCCTTTGCATGTTTTTCTGAGAGGTGGGGAAGGGGATTGTAAAAGAGTTCATGCTTACATTGCTCACACTGGGTTCTAGAAACAACCCTACCAAAATTTAGGAATATACACTTGCCGATTACCAGGCTGGTGATGTGTTCCATCATCACATAGGTATTATAGATAGATAGATAGATAGATAGATTGATACATATAGATATTGACAAATCCCATACCTCTGATCTCAAGGTGAATCTGTTGTTCAGCATAGAGTGAACCCACAGACACGGCACAGGTGAATAGCCCTTCATTTTCCAGTTTCACATTGGTCACACTAAGAGAAGCGATCCCCTTCTGTATCTCCTCCACCTGCACCAGACCCTTCTTGCTGTGATACTCCAGCTCCTTGGTGGATCCTTTATAAGTCAGTAGTTTTTGGTTCTTTTTTCCTTTCCCCTGGTAGGTCCATGTAACTGAAGCATCGGCTTTGTGATCCACCATGAAAGCACACCCCAGAACTACGTTGTCATTCAGTCCGGCATAGATATGAGGAGTATGGGTATGTATTGTAAATGTAGCTACAGACAGAAAAAGAATTGGTTACAAGTTTTGTGTATTGTAGGTAAAATATATCAGAATATATATTTAGGGGAAAATGATTTAATATAGTTCATTGGAAAATGATTTAATATATTTTTTCATTTTCCTATCTGCAGTAAAATTTGAAAGTCTGCAATGATCATATTTCTGTATTCTGATGAATAACAGAACACAATTGGACCTAATACTGCAAAACACAAAGAAATGCTCCCAACATTAGCACTTACTGCACCTTCACATCAGTTTGCATTTCATTATCATCCCTGTGCGTAGAATAATTGTTCCTAATACTGAGGTCCAGCTTTCCCTTATGTCTTGCCCAGTTGTACAAGCTCATCTCCTGTACTGAAATTGCTTACTCTGATGTGAGAATACAAAGTCAGCTTCTCATATTGTGCATTAAAAGCTGCAGCACCTCACATACAGCTAGTATTATTTCCTGACGGTCGCCAATGCCAACCGATGGTGCGCAAGAAGATTTTGGTGGTCCGCGGCTCTGGCCCGTGTGTCCCCCCGGCGGGGTCCTTCTCCTGACCCCACTCGGGTGTCCACCGGCCAGAGCCATGGACTTCCAAATTCTTCTTGCGGACCATCGGTTGGCATTGGCGACCGCTGACATAGATCATCTTTGGCCATTGGATGGCCACTGGTGATATAACTCCTGCACATGCGCAGGAGTTACATTGTCCTCTGTGGCTGGCTCTGCAGTGCTTCAAACAATGCCAAGCTCTTCATCACATCGCATCACAACACACCATGCAGTGTGGAGCCAAAACAATAGGCCACCAGGAACCAGGGATTTAATTATTCTTTTGACAAGTGAGACATTGCATAAAGAGCCAGGTAAAGTTTAAGAAAGACCAACCTAATGCATGATGAATTTCATTGCCTCTCTCTGCCACTGATGGTGTCTGGGTAAGTACGGTGAAGAATGTCGCCATCTGAAACTTGCCATCTGTGTGTTTTACCGTGAGAATATACCAGGAATCCTGTGCATGGTCAGACGTTGGAATGTTGGGCCATAACACCTGTATGTTGTCTGTGAAATAAGACTTTATCCTACAGTTCAGCTTCTCTGGATCCGATTTCAGAAATGGCATCAGATTTAATGATAATTCTGCAAAGAAATAAAGTTCACTGCGCTGGAAAAAACACTAAAAGTTGATCTAAAACTAATTTTAACTTTTGTAAATGTTTAGAATGGTTAAACCCCAGCCATTTTTTTTCTTTGCCTTTTGTGTCCAATTGGGGAGATTTTCCTTCACTTGCTGTCATGCAGATACAACATAAATGAGAATACAATACATTGCAACACAAAATTACTTTACTTTTATAGAGTCTTACTTAGTGAAGAAAAAGAACATTTTGCAAAGCAGTCTTTAAAGAGATAGACTAAGTGAAGTGGTATCCTTTTAAAGAATTTCTATGTAATAATTGTTTTTAGTAACATGAAAATACATTGAGAAATTACCAAATACGTATTTCATTATCATATACTTTGCAATATACAATAAAACTTTTACACACACACAAGAATATGAGAAGATTAAACGTATGTGTGGTTTTGTACTGCCATCTAGTGGTTAAAATACATTATTACAACACTAATATCACCGGATTTTTATTATTATTCTTTACACTTGCATATTTATTGTATGCACTTATATTTTGTAGTACTTGTTTTTAACCCTTTTGTAAAGCTTAAATATTTGTAAATAAGCTTAGTTTCAGCATTTAATGATTTTGATGTTGAAGGAGGTTCAATAGATGAACCTTTCTCATTTTGTTCAATACACAGGAACCCTTTAAATAAACATTGGGTCCCAGGGAACCTTTGATAACATTAATTTATTAAGGATGCCCCCATTACAGTGATGATCAGTACAGAATGTCTTGTACAGTGGTAGTTCAAATCCCACCTTCGAGATAGCTAAAAAAAAAAAAATCACTGGTGTCATGGTGTCTGATTTATTAAAGCTCCCCCTATGCTGGAGAGGATACACTTTCATCAGTGAAGCTAGTTGATCCAGCAAACTTGGATTGGATTTCTTCAAAATAATTTGCTAGAAAATGTTTTGAATCCCAGACCAGATTCATTCCAGGTTTGCTGGATCACCCAGCTTCACTGAAGAAAGTTTATCCTCTCCAGCCTTGGAGAGCATTAATAAATAAGGTCCTAGGAACTTGGGACTTTGCACCATCAGATGAGAGGTCAATCATCCAAAGCTCATACAAACCCTAACAACCAGTGAGGGAACTCTAAGGTCCTGTGGAACTCTGGTTGATAATGGCTTCATATTACAGAGTGAACTTATGATCTCCATGGAATGATCTTTTTTCTGGTGATTATAAATAAGATTTCAGTGCTGCAAAGCAAGAGTGCCAGGCACCGAGCTGTTGGTATTAAACTAGCATCAACATATAATGCAGCGCTGTACAAATGTTCTACATTCCTTTCTGCAGGAATTGTGATCATTGAACACATGACAGTCATTAGAAAGTCAGGCAAGCAGCACATATTGTACAACACCAACTTACCGGATGTTAGAAGCACACAAATAATAAGAGTTGGAGTCTTCCTGCACCCCATTGCAGTGCCTTTTTTGTTGTCTTCCAATTGCTGCATTTACTTTTACTTTCATTTCTGCACTGATGAAGCAGCAAGAGAAAGCACGTGACATGTCACAGCCAAAAGAAAGATTAACCCCATGGTTGCCAAGAATCACTCACACTCTCTGCTACCCTCTATGTAACCACTTAGGTACCGAGGGCGACCTACACTGAGCAATTTTCTCAGCCTAAGCATTGCATTACTTTATGTGGTATTCTTCTTTACATCCAAATTCATTTGTTCTGCTTTCTCAGTAAGGACCAAGACCAGCTTCTGTTGTAATAATCATTATGTGTGAAGAAAAAGAAAGATAAACAAAGCTTTGCCATTATTATTCGATGGCATTTGCAGAAGAAGTGGTCACTTAGGCTGACTTCATAATTATATGTCTGCTTATATCCATGTGTTTTTTCATTACTTGGCGCTGCAATGTCATTTGTTGGGATGTAGTACTATTACCATTAATAGGCCCTTTATTGACACATACAAAAAGTGGACAAGGTTGTAGCCAACACAATTTAACACACTATCCTACATTTATACATAATTACATGTTTAATATGAAGCGTGTAACTACCTAAATTTGACTTGGTATCAGTCACCTACATTCCCTTACACAGCAGTCTGGGAGAGAGAAAGCAGTACCAGAAGGCTGCTGTGCTCCTTTAAACAAGGGGTGTGCAGTGAGGAGAGAGCAGAGTGACACATAGGTAGGGTCAGCAGTCTTTAACAGTCTTCTATCTCTCCTTTGCCTGTGCAGGACTGATAAATGTTATTTAACTGCAGCAGAGCAAGATTAAGTTTA
>NW_027317864.1:0-874 GCF_032062135.1 Pyxicephalus adspersus | reverse complement strand
TAATTACCTGGTTCGCACCCAATGTCATGTCTCTGTATTATATATCAATGATCATGTATTATATAATACCTGATATTCAGTTTACTTCTTGAGCAATTTATAAGCCAATAATTACTATTTTTTACTACTTATTCTCCCAAACCATGATAAAGTAATTTCCCCCATTGTTTTATCTTTTTATTATACTTTAAATGGCATGGTAATTTACTTTATACAGTCTTTATATATTTGTTTCTATCTTTTTATTTTTGCCTATTTAATGGGGAAATGGGGGTCAATGCAACTGATTATAGAAACAATAAATTGAAGCTATCAAATTTTTACAGGTTAATCCTGAAATGTGATAATGCACCATATTTTTAATTCTTTTAATAAATTAGGTATTATAATCTTGTGACACATAATAATAAATATCAAATTTTCACAATGGCTGCAATCTTCTGAATCTTTCCTATTGTTCTCAGAAAGGGTTCAAGAGTTAGAGTGAATTTCAGTATATTAATTCTATTCCATTCTCATATTATTTTTTATATAGAACTTATTCAGCTTTTCACTTGGGTGATTGAACAAGACCTCAGCTGAGTATACTGACAATTGCCACATCCTTGCTTTTTTCCACAACCCAACATATTCAAACATCTCATTCATGTATACCCAGGAAACGTGTTTAAATTATTTTTACTTACCTAGTAAAAGCACCATCATCTGTACATTCTGTGATTTTGTGGATAATGCTGACCATTTCTATAACATTACCCTTTGCTTCCCTAATATGTATAAAGCCCACCTGGACATCACATGACTCGGGGAGCTCGGACCTTCTAGCCCATCCCTTATAAACACCATTGTCATAACTGCCTTCTACTACCAAACC
>NW_027317863.1:0-8679 GCF_032062135.1 Pyxicephalus adspersus | reverse complement strand
GGGTTTTCAACCAAGTATTAGAAATGAACATTTTATTTTAAGCTTTTTATTTTTTTCAATTATTTTTGAGCCCCTGAAATGAAGTGATTGTGTAGGCTTTAGTTCTCCACACTTTTATGCAATCTTTTTGTTTAACCCACTGAATTAAAGCTGAAAGTCTGCAGTTCAACTGCATCTGAGTTGTTTCATTTAAAATTATTTGTAGTAATGTACAGAACCAAAATTAGAAAAAAAGTTATATAAATATTTTATATATAACTTTATAAAAGTTATATATAAATATTTATGGACCTAACTGTATATATGGAACCCTCTATCACAGCAGTTTGTTTAAAACTTTTAAAAAATAGAGAGTTGGCTTGAATGGCGGATACTTGTATGTATTTAGGGGCATGTTTAAAAAACATTTGTTAGCTAATTAAAAAATAGGATAGTAAGTAAAAAAATAGCAAAGTAAGAATTAATAGGTTGCACTCTTTTCATGCAGGTTTTCCCCTATTAAAAAGCAAACATTCCCAGGGCAAATCATGTTAGGTCAAAAGCTTGCCAGGAGAAATGTTTAATTGAATCTGAAATATATAGTAGCACTTTTTGGCCAAATATATGTTTGCTGTTCAATCTTTGCTGAAAATTGGGTGTAAATACACTTTTAAAAAGATGGAATGTTTAAAAAACAAATCATGGTCAGGAGGCAGGCAAAAGCAGTGACAGTTAAAGACATAAATCTATCTCTTAAGTTTTTCATCTTTCATTATGATTTTACTATATAATGCAGTGAAGGAGTCTGTTATATATTAAAGTAAAACTACACCCCATACTTTTATGTCTGCCCATTGCCCTGTTACCCAGATTTCACCTTCATTTCACTTCATAAAGACACAGACAACATCTTACCTGGAGATTCTGATCCTGTCTCACTCTAAATTATTTTATACATTTATTTTAGCATCTATTAAATTATTTTTAATAACTTGAATGTGTTTTTGAACTGTTTATGAATGAGTCCCCTTTATTTTTTCATACACATCTTTGCCTTATTTGTTGGAATTTCAAATGAAGCATTACACAGGGTTTGCAGTTGATTGTTTAGTGTGCAGATCTTGCGTAATTCAGCTGAACATTTTTTTTGGTAATTGCTACTTGACCATGAATACAATTTAGATTTTTTTGTCTACTCCCACACTGTATGAAAGTATTTACTCCCTTTGCATTTTTATTGTTTTTGAACATTGAATTACAGTATATTGGGGCTGTTTTTTAAAGCTCCCCCAGGCTGGAGATGGATTTATTCAAAGTTATTTGCTAACTGCCGGCAAATGTTTTGAATCCTGGACCAGATCCATTTCAGGTTTGCTGGATCACCCAGCTTCACTGATGAAAATGTTTCCTCTCCAGCCTTGTAGAACTTTATTAAATCAGGCCCATTGCATCTAAATTATCATTGGTGCAGCTTATTCTTTTTTAAAGTTTTTATACTTTGTTAAATAAAGAGTACCTGTGTGTAGTATAGGATTTTTTAAGCAATTCAATTGTAGTATAAACTCGCATGTTTCAGAGGTTTGGAGGTCAATAGTAAGTAATTATCATGGGAAATTTCGTACCATGAGTCCAAAAGAACACTCCAAGTTTGCCAGAAGGCATCCAGGACATTCTGAGATCAGCTGAAAGGTTTAGTAGCTTTTTGTTTGCAAGTTTTTATGTTCTACATACAGTGCACATCAATATAAACAATATTTTATTTCATTTTAAGAAATCTGTTTCAGAAACAAAATAATCATCTGTAATTTAAAATGAAACTTTATGATATCAAAATTCTCTATTTTTATACGCATTACATGGCTGTGCCTAACATGGTTCACATTAAATTCACCACTTTATTAATGCTAAAAGTGTCCACATAATACACACGAGTTAGTACTAACTTAGGTACATTAGGTAGTATGCCAGCATAGGTGCAGTATTAGGTATTAGGTATACAGCAAGGTATTGCAGTACAGAGGTAGGTTACCAGATTGTTAGCCATCATAAGTAGCCCCAGAAAACAAAAGATTATTACTATTTTTTATTGAGACATAAAGGAATTTTTATTGCCATGATATTTAAGTTAATAATAGATGTTTCAAAGCATAAAAATACATTTCTTGTTACCCTGTTGAATCAATTTATTAAAGATAAGTAAAGATATGTATAGATTAAATGTATCAGTCAAATACAACACTATTTTTTATACACATTTACAATTTTTTTCAACACTTCAAGCTTTATTGAAACTTCTTCAAAAATACAATGTAAACATGTAACAATATAACTCACATAAAATACAGTGCACTTTTAGTAGAAAAAATGTGTACATGACTACCCATATTGAAACTGAAATCACATTCACCAGTTATAATACCTCAAAAAGATTACCATGTTATTTTTTTGTATAAATCTAAATAGTAGAACTCTACCCATGTGGCCCATGTTTGCGTGAATTTATCTGCCCTGTCAAGGGAGATAGATCTGGACCACTCTGATCTACCAAGTATAAGATTCAATTTGGCAGATTTGTAGTCAGAAAACATTCATGAATAAAACCCAATTTGAAGAAGTTGTTTTTAGGAAAATTACAAGTGAGCAGGCTGTGAACTATGAAAAAAACATAATTTTAACTCCTCTGAACAAGACAGATGCTTCAAGTGGGAGCACAAGCAAAAAGCCTTTTTTAAAACAACAGCTTCATGCTAGCAGGCGTTATACTGTTTTGGACCACCAATACCAATAAATAAATTCCAATGCAGTTATAAATACTGCAAATATTTAAAAAGTATTGTATTGTATTTCCCCCCTCCCACCTTATTCTTCTCTACTATTTACCTTTACCTTTTTTTTCCTCTCTCTATCCTTGTATATATTATTATTCTTCCATAGGGGTATTACAAGATTTTGGTCGATTTCACACAGGGCTACGCAATTGGTGTATATCAGTCAAACTAAGTGGATAATACACAAATAGCTTATACTTAGGAAGGGGTCAAATATTTGAACCTATTGTGTGATGTATGTAACTGTTGACACCACAGCTGAAGCCTGTGTTGTCATCTCTACTTTTCTACTGATCTACAGAATGTGATTTTTGTATTTTGAATGCTGTGTTACAAATTACTGAGATGTTCTCTCTTTAAGCCTAGTATACAATCTCAACTATCATGAGCTTCTAAAACCTCCTAATCAAATTTAAGGACTATGGGCTGCTGTTACGTATAATATAACAAAATAGCCAAGCACATAAGGTGATATTTTGTTATTTTTATAACCTCCTTATGCCTATATGCAGCCTTTCCCATTGGGATAACTTTCTAAAGGCTAGCAATAATGTTCAGTTCCTGCCACCATGGTATGAAGTCACTACCATCTTTTATTGAGTCTACAAGCCTTTTATCTGTTAATACCACCATAATAATAATAACATAATACCACCTTCTTCCCTTCTTGGCATGTCGAAAGCTTTTCTTCTATCTGGAGAAGTGGAAGATTCAGAGTACAGATTGTTGGTTACTCTTTTTTAAGCTATAACAGGTTATTACTATTTTGAAGTCATTTTAAATGTTTTTAAATTTGCATTAAAGTGATACCTACTGATCCTACAATAAATAATAATGTTTAGACACTTTCTGTTATAGGATAATACCACTCTGTCCTTGTCTCACCATTGTTCTTCTGCTTTGTGACAATGTCATAGAGACTGCGCATGGTCATTTCAACACATTTTGCTGGCACGGGCCACTGTTTCTTTTACCATCCAGAAACATTTCCTGGAAAATGTTAGGCAGCAATTGCTGAAGTGGATGAATGATACAAAAAAATCTGACATTCACTAAAACATTCTCTGGTAGAGAATCAATTACCACTAGTAAAGCACATGGGCCTAGAAGATTCTCCACCAGGGAGTCACAGCTTTATAAATAGACCCCTAAGTGAATGTGTGTTTTTGTTTTCCTATCGGTACATTGCTACACTGTTTGCAGTAAAGAGTTAATGATAGCGTTTTGATGCCCTTCAATTTACAAAATTTATTGTTTTGGCTTTTATAGATATTTGAATTATGTTGGCTGGGGGTCTAAAAACTATGGTGTGCTAAATGCAGAAAGTACATATAAATATACAGCGTATCATAAATAAATACATTTTCTGCATTTAGCACACCAATTAACAATCTCTATACATCCCCTGAGGAAGCCATCAAGGGCAAAATGCGTTGGGACAAGAGATGTTATACTTCCACTCATTAAACCCTCTAAAATCATATAGTCAGGGATTAAAATTTTCTAGTTTGTTGGTCTAATCATACCCGTCAAGACCTATTCTACTTTTGTATATTTTAATAATTGTTTGTGACAAATTATTACAATATAAGCTCACTTTGCCAACAAAAAAAACAGCTTTCCTTCTTTTTTCTTGTACTTATATTTACATAATCAAACCATGGGGTGGCAAAATTATGCTTTACCAGGTGCTATTGCTTTACTATCTTCACTTGTAGGAATGGCAGAATAGTAAATTTGTCAACCAGTTTCAAAACCATCACAGAGAAACAACTACATGCTAAAACACTTTGTCAAAGCATTTAACTTTTATTAATAATAATCAGCCCTTTTTATCTATTAGCCAACTTTTTTATATATACTGCTAAACTAAAGCCTTATGCATTAGCTAAAATTCTGTTGACAATGGGCATGATCTATTAATGTTCTCCAAGGCAGGAAAAGATACACTTATATCAGAGAACCTAGGTGTATGTAGGTAATCCAGCAAACCTGGAATAGAGTTCTTAAAAGCCATTTGTTAGCAAATGTTTTCAATCATGGACCAGATCCATTCCAGGTTTGCTGGATTACCCAGGTTCACTGATGAAAGTGTATCCTCCAAAGCTTTATTAAATGAGGGCCCATTGTTTTTAAAAAAATGTGTGGCTTGATCAGAAAATAACCAATGTTATATTTAATTTACGTGGGTGTTTTGCTATAAATGTGGATGTTTACTGAATGTGAATAAAAACCACAGCAATTGCATTGCAAGACAGTTTGTATAGTGTGCTATCATCCGCAGTAACAAAAATATAACCTAATACACACTGTCATTATTGCAAATTATATAGACCCTTTAAGGCTTACTTGCCTTTATCCGTTCATTTTTTTAAAAAGCAATGACTAATAAAGGTGAGGTTTTAGGAAACAAAGAGAAAATTTGACTAGTTTATTATGAGGTGAAAAAAAAAGAACTCTCCACTCGAACACTTTGAAGCACAGCTAACCTTTACTTGCTACCATTTCTGTAGTACAAATATACCTATTATATTATTAGACTACAGTGAATAAATTCATTCATGTGGCTTGGGGATGTCTATGCTAAAAAAGATACTGTTGTGACAGAAGCAATGAGATTTAAATATATTCTGTTTTTAGATGGCTCCATTAAGCAGTGGTTTAGTGAAGCACTTTATAATTTCTTTGAATCCAGTTCACCATAATCCAAGTAAATGCAGTCTTTGAATTCTACATTGGAATGTATGGAAACTGCACTGTCAGCTCAGAATGTCAGCACACAAAGGAGGCAGGGGCATTACCTTAAAAAATAGTATCAGGTGGAATTTAATGGATATTACTATTTAGCTGGTTTACCATGTGTAGGGTTCTGTCACAATAAAATTGTTCTTTAATTATTGCACCACTAAAAAAAATTGGTAATCATGGTTTTTAAAAACCTAAATAAATTTTGCTTGTAAACCATCATTCCTAAAACAATACTGCACTTGGTTTCTGGTCGCAAACCCCCCTTCCTTTATACCTTTTACTCCTTTTTACAGCAGTAGTTGCGTTTAGAAGGAAATGGATCTTGACTCCCATATGACTCAATGCCCCATGTACCCACCCAATAATGCAATTAATCAAATGCAACTCTGGCACATCATGCTGTAAATCTGACTTGCCACAACACTAACTTTTCATTACCTCAGCAGAACTCAGCAGAAGAGTCACCAGGTGAAAAAAGAGGAGGAAAAGTCCCCCAGTGGAGCACAGACATTTTAAAATAGTTACATGTCCTCCACTCTACTTAACTTAATACGTTACTCTCCAGTTGGAATTGAAAAGTATACAGCAAAATGAATACATGAAATACAGCCCACCTGCTAAGGGCTTCAGTGTTTCTTCAAAGCATTGCTATACCGCACTAGTCCTCCCTGTTCTCTTTTGAAGTTACTTGACTGTAATGCACGGGAGGTACTCCCAAACACATTCTTTGTATTCTTCTTACTGTCTCTTAAGTACAGAAAATCTGATCTATCAAAGGAGACAGCCATCTTATATATAATGGTAAACAAAGCATAAAAATGTTGCAAGAAAAACATTGAAGAGTTTTATTACATTTTTGCAAAGTGGTCAAACATTTTGAGTAATTTAACATACTACTGTTTCTAAAACTAAAGTGAGAAGCATTTTGTTTTAGCAACTTTAATCTCATTTTGATTTTTGCAAAGTTTTGGAGCAAAGTTTTTGGCTTTTTGACATCTTTTACAATTGGTAAACTTGAATTACTGGTTTTGTTCTTACCTACTGATTGTATTTAAAAATCCAGAAAAAAGTTCAGATTGGATGTTGTTGTAACTATTGGTAATTTTCTTCAAATAAAAATAAAGTCCTATTTATTTATACTATATAATAGCAGTTATCCAACAAAAATTGTCTAATGTCAAGTTTTCCTTTTAGGTAGGCTAATAGTAACCTAAATTGAAGCACCTCCTTTCTAGCATTTGATTATATCTTTACTTATTCATATAGTGTCTCAGCTACAGTATATTCATGATGCTGAGACTATATTTAGGTCTTAAAACATAAATATCACACAATTTAGTAGAAAGAGCAAGACACAGAAGAGTGCTTGCTTGAATAACAGATAATGACTACCTCTATGCAGTGATCATTCATTGAAAGTTAACAAATAGGTATTAGGTTTTTCTTATACAGCAGCTGAAATGAACTGCTGCAGTTATACATTAAATATATATGTATTCCTATTAAATTCCTAGGTAATCCTAAACTATCTCATTCAAGTATTTATTTTGTTTTCGTCCCTAGTTATTATTTTTCTGCTTGTTCAGAAAAATGTTCATTCAATTCCACATGTAGGCGTGCACCGGAGGTGACGTGAGCTGAACCGGAAGTACGTGGATTGGCGCTTCCTCCATGAATGGAACGCAAATATGCACTCCACAATGCACGGGAAGTACTTGTGATCCTATGTGGCATGATTGAAACCCAAATATGCGTTCCAAATTTACATAGCAGCCCCCTTATTTTAGCAACCAGATCATGATGGATTAAGAAAAAGAAAAGAAAAACAAAAGGAAAAGGAAAAAAGGGAAAATCAAAAACAACTAACTCCAAAACCCAGGAACAATATTCAATGTAGAAACAACAAATTATATGAACAACATATTGAATTATACAACAAAATACCAACAAAATACAATATAGTATATATAGCACCAATAAACTAAAAATAATATATATCAATGAATAACTGTATAAAAGTATTACACATCCTTAATTGTAAAAGTTTACACACATATTGTCCAAATAGAGCAATGTGATATCAGTTTCTAATTACTTTTCAGTGAAGTACACATATAAATAAATAAATAAGCAAACATTTAGTAGAAATGAGATTTTTACAGTAAACAGATATCACAAAAAAGATTGGAATGTCAGAACATCATTCAGTCCAGGAAATGAGGTAGCCCTTAACATGAAGATCCAATGGCCTTCTCTTTGAAGGATTCATTTGTCCCAATTGCCACCACTAGAACTTTGTTGGATCTGCTCTAATGCCAAGAATCTTAAATAGTTTGTATTAAAGTTGTGTTTTAATCCAGCATGTCTACTGAGACGGGTAATGATATTGCCCTTATTGATAAGATAAATATGTTCATATATACGTCAGTGCAATTGAGATTTTGCCTTGCCGACGTAAAATTGCTAACACCGACATATTGCTTCTGTGGAATTAAATTTTGCATGATGTTGTTTCTTAAATTTAACATTAGGAGGTAGTTTGAAGTTAATTGAATCTGATTCTAGTACATAGATCAATTTACATTGGGAGCAAGGAAAAGTACCACATTTCTCTGGCAAGGCGTTTTTGTAACACCTTAATAACAACTTTTTTATTTATCAATAATGACAAAATTTGTAATGCTCTTGGCAAACAACACAAATTAAGTAAGTTAAAAAAAATAAAAATAAAGATTATAACGCCTATCAGCTTTTCATTTGTGTCTGGGTCCTTGCTGCAAAGTTTATATGTTTATGTTATTTATTATTTTTGCAAAAAAATATATATTTATTAATCAACGACCTTATTTTGATTAAAATGTACCCTTGAATTAGGGGGCCTCTTTTTTCCCCTAGTGCACATTTGACATGCAAACATCTTTGCTTTGACCCAGTGGTCACTGCAACTGGGCCATGTAAAATAGTGCTGCCTAAACAACTCTGCTGTTATCATAATACATTGATAGATCCAGCACTTCACACCAGTTGCTTTTAAAGGTGCGTACACACTTCCAATTTTTATCGTTCCAATCGAACGACGAACGATCGATTGGGCAAAAAATCGTTCGTAAAAAAGTAACCAACG
>NW_027317862.1:0-8692 GCF_032062135.1 Pyxicephalus adspersus | reverse complement strand
CACTAATGTTAAATAAGCAAGGCTTACAACTAGTGGATCCATTGTGTTCTAAAAGTGGTCAGTAGGGCCAAGTTCACAGGGCTCTGTGCAGGACATGAGTTTCTTCCCATCAAGGAACTCATGTGTTCAAACCATATCTTTATGGAGCTGGCTTTGTACACATGAGTACATGGTG
This sequence comes from Pyxicephalus adspersus, assembly GCF_032062135.1. NCBI lineage: Eukaryota > Metazoa > Chordata > Amphibia > Anura > Pyxicephalidae > Pyxicephalus > Pyxicephalus adspersus. The sequence continues at coordinate 8,517 of NW_027317862.1, read as the reverse complement.
GAACATTTGGCTTCACCAAGCTGTTGCCACAAGGTTGGAAAGTCCACAGTTGTCTAACAAAACTTTGTATGCTGTAGCATTTACAGTACCCTTCACTGGAAACACCAAAGTTCGGGCTATATAGGTAAGTGTGATGGTCAGGGGTTCACGTTCTTTTGGTCATATAGCGTATAGCTAAATATTAGGGTTGAGCAAACTATTAAACTTCTTCATACTGTGGGAAACAGATTAAGCAAACTGTTAAATATAAAAAACTATAAAACAAATCTGAGATAAATTAACTAAATAAACATAGCTGAAATAAAAATATAATAAATGTATAATTAATCATAGAAAAGGAAGTAGAAAACAGGAAGATCCCATTGTGAGGAAACAGACAATATATGGAATGTTCATAGCAGAACCTGTAGTTTAGTAAATAACACGACAGGTAAGAGCGGTCACAGAGTTAGCGCTGATCACTTTTTCAGTTAAAGGGGAACTATAATTAATATAAAATAATAGAGTGGAGGATTTTACAAACTTGCATGCCAGAGCTGCTATTGGTTGGATGGGCACAGGCATAGGACACTTCTCTAGAAGTCTCAAAGGACTTACTGTTCTCAATCCTTCCAGCTGTTGACTATGAGACAAAATCAATAAAGTGGACCGAGCATATAATTTCACTAATGTTAAATAAGCAAGGCTTACAACTAGTGGATCCATTGTGTTCTAAAAGTGGTCAGTAGGGCCAAGTTCACAGGGCTCTGTGCAGGACACATGAGTTTCTTCCCATCAAGGAACTTATGTGTTCAAACCATATCTTTATGGAGCTGGCTTTGTACACATGAGTACATGGTGGAACATTTGGCTTCACCAAGCTGTTGCCACAAGGTTGGAAGGTCCCCAGTTGTCTAACAATTCTTTGTATGCTGTAGCATTAACAGTACCCTTCACTGGAAACACCAAAGTTTGGGCTATATAGGTAGGTGTGATGGTCAGGGGTTCACATTCTTTTGGTCATATAGCGTATAGCTAAATATTAGGGTTGAGCAAACTATTAAACTTCTTTATACTGTGGGAAACAGATTAGGCAAAGTTAAATATAAAAACTATAAAACAAATCTGAGATAAATTTACTAAATAAACATAGCTGAAATAAAAATATAATAAATGTATAATTAATCATAGAAAAGGAAGTAGAAAACAGGAAGATCCCATTGTGAGGAAAACAGACGATATATGGATTGTTCATAGCAGAACCTGTAGCTTAGTAAATAACACGACAGGTAAGAGCGGTCACAGAGTTAGCGCTGATCACTTTTTCAGTTAAAAGGGAACTATAATTAATATAAAATAATAGAGTGGAGGATTTTACAAACTTGCATGCCAGAGCTGCTATTGGTTGGATGGGCACAGGCACAGGGCACTTCTCTAGAAGTCTCAAAGGACTTACTGTTCTCAATCCTTCCAGCTGTTGACTATGAGACAAAATCAATAAAGTGGACCGAGCATATAATTTTCTGATCATCGCACATATTTTGAGCTTGCTGGACATCTCATTCCCAAACCATGGACATTATTATGGCATTTACCATCCTGAGAAGTCCTTCCAGAAGATTTTAAGGCTTCTCTGGGAGAACTGGTACTCATTCAGCTAAAACAGCATATGGGAGGCCAGGTACTGAAGTTGGATGACCTGGCTTACAATCTGCATTTTTTTCAGTAGGGTTGGGGTTCTTTGGAAAACAGTTGACATGTCAAATTGGTCATACCATGTCTTTATGGAGCTGGCTTTGTACACAGGGGTACAAATGTGCAGCCACAGAAAAAGTGCCTTCCTCAAACTGTTGCCACATGATTGGAAGTGCACAATCATCTAAAATGTCTTTGTATGTTGTAGCATAGATTGTACACTTCACTTGAAACACCGTAATGTGTACACTTCACTTGAAACACCGGAATGTATTTTGGAGGGGTGTCCACATACCTTGGCCATATTGTTTAAAGACCAAATATCCACATAATAAACATATAATGTAACTATAGTAGTGTTTCTGGGTCTTTTTAACATAGGGGAACCCCTTGAAATAACTTTCAGGTCTTCAGGGAAACCGGGCTGTAATTACCATATCCACAGCTCACAGTATATTAGTGTGGTGGTCAGTGGGAAGGATGCGCCCTACATTTCTGGACAGAGGGAAGGCTTCCACCCTTACAGATAGCCAAAAAGATCATTGGTATCTATTAAACTGACCTGAGAGAAACAGATTGCTCATTGCTCAAGAAACCTCTCTGGAGGAACCTTAGGGTTCTACAGAACCTTTTTGAGAAACACTAAACTAAGGTGTTCATGGCTGGTTTTAATCAAGAGCTGATGCAGAATAAGGAATAGCCAGTATTAGAAGCTACGGTCTGCTGCCCTCTAGAGGACACTCTGTATTACCTCTTCTTCTTGCTGACAATCATGTCCATCGTTTGCAGCAATCTTCTTTCCAAGGCTTGAATGTCGGCTTCTGTCACATTCCTCAAAGAAAAAAACAAAACTATTTTAAATCCTGTTTTTCAGCCTACCTGTTTCTTGCATGCTTCTTTGGGCAATGTTTGGAGGAAGCTGCGGGTATCAAATACTTGATAAACATTTCTCACAAGCACAAGGGTGCTTTCACAGCATAATGCAAGGACATAGCTGTCACAATGGGCCTGATTTATTAAAGCTCTCCAAGGCTCTAATATATTTAGGTTTTGTGTGTAGATACACACACACACAATAGACATTGGGTCTGATATATTAAAGCTCTCCAATGCTTTAGAGCAGGGGTCCTCAAACTACGGCCCGCGGGACGAATACGGCCCGCTGAGGTTCTCCATCCGTCAGGTAACAATTAGATACTGAATGTTCCCTTAGAGCAAGTGTGCCCACACTTTTTTGGCTTGAGAGTCACTTTTAAAATAACCAAGTCAAAATGATCTACCAGCAATACAAACTTGGGCTTAATAGCTCCTGTGCGCGGTAGAATTTATTTTGAAAGGCAGGGCTCCGTGATCTACTGGTGTTGCCTTTGCTATCTACTGGTAGATCAAGATCCACCTGTTGCCCACCCCTGCCTTAGAGGAACTAGCTCTACAATAATGCAAAGCTCCTGTATGAACCCATACCTTGAAGGTGTTCAGTCTGAACAGAACTCAGACAAAAGGGCACTAACTGTCTGCTGGGCCCAAAGGACGGCTAACCTGCAATGCTCACAGAGTATTAAAATAATACACAGGACCTGTTAAGCCTCAGGACTTACCTCAAAAAGTAGGACATATAGGTGTAAGGACAATTCACAGCACCAAAACCAGACAGTAAGGCCATAAGTGTCACTCCGATGACGCCCACCCTGCTGATCAGCTGCTCGATGGACAGAATTCCTGTGGGGAAGAGTCAGAATGTAAGTATGAATTGCGCATTTGCAGCCATGTAGCAAAAGGACCTGCACACATGACTTAAGTCATAGTAGAAGACTGCTGAGCTGGCATCTCTTATACACTGGTTAAACTCAAACATATAGATTCAAGTGGATATGCAATGAAAATTTGCTATCATATAGAAAATATTAAAAAAAAAAAATATATAAAGCAGTGCACATCCTATGCCTGGGTTCCGTGCAAAAGAGTTTGACCTTTGCAATGATGGTACTTTAGGGGGACATGAGAGGGGGCCCAGAAAATTCTAATGGCTCTCATGGCCTAAGGCTACGTACACACGTGCAATAATTGTTGTTGGAAAGGAATGACTAACAATCGATCGTCTGATATTGGTAACAAAAAAAAAAAAATGAACAACGATGGAGAACAAGGAATGTCGCTGGAAACAAACGACTGCCCCGGCAGATCTGATTGGGTGTTGATCGTTCACTATTGTGAATCATCTATTGTGTGTACGGTCATTCAGTGACTGTGGATGGTTCTGTGGTACACTTTCTCCGATACACATCACTTCCTGCATCGTTTAAACGAATATATCTAGTGCTTATAGATCATTGGGGGATAATATTTAAAGTATCGTTCATATCGTTTCATCATGTACAGAATCATGCACTATGCGCTTGTTTAAAATAAACGTGAATAATCACTGATCGGTCGTTAATCGTTTGTTTTCTAATGACAACTACTGCGGACGACAAAGACTAGGACCAATAGGATCACACAAAGATTGAGCTTCCAGTGGAAATATCTAGAGCTGTGAAACAAAATTTATTATATAATAAAGATGATAAAAAGGCTAAAATCCTGCTGATGAAAAGGCTAAAATCCTAAACACAGCCCCCCCCAGCTACACATGAATTATCAGGTTTATTAAAACAGGACTGAGATCAATATTGGTATATGGTTTTCAATATATATGCTAAAAGGTTAAATCTCTTCTCATTCTCAAGCTCTTCGGGGCAGGGTCCTTTCCTCCTCCTGTGTCACTGTGTCTGTATCTGTCTGTCATTTGCAATCCCTAGTTGCAAATGTGCTGCGTAATATGTTGGCGCTATATAAATCCTGTTTATTACTAATATTATTATTAATATTATTATTATTATTAATAATTATAATAATAAAGCTAAGCAAGTGCTGTGAGTGCAGGACATCATAGGACTGTCAATATGACCCCCTTCACCCACAGTGTAATAATGTAGGACTGCTGATTGCATTATTAAAGGACAGGTCCGAGGTCACATGACTTATGGCACCGCACATCCAGATCACTAACAGAACAGATTTCAGAGGTTGAAATGAGGGAATGAAGGCAGGCTAACCCTTTGAAATGTGTGCCTACATTCCCTCATACATCAACGAGTATCTGGGTATTTTATTATCTGCGTGCTGACCCCTATAATACTCCTTAGATGTGGAAAAGTCTAGGTTCCTTCTGATCCAACCTCATTTGGAGCTTTAAGCTCCCTTGGAAAGGCTTCCCCACCGAAAAGAGACATTCAATATAACCTCTCTAAAAGTGAATCTAACCAATTCCGACACATCCCATGCGTTGTCTGAAATGTACTATATCTGATTAAGCACATATGCAAAACGTAACACCAAATACCTTTTTGGCTATCTGTAGAGGGTGACATTCTTTCCACTGTGAGCTGTGGATATAGTAATTATAGCAGGGGTTCCCTGAAGTCCTAAAGTTATTTCAAGGGGTTCCCCCATGTTAAAAAGTTTGAGAGAGGTTGCACTGGAGTGATGGAGTCATGGCCTCTGAGTTTTACTTACCTGCTATTTAACAGTCCCAGGATCTCAAAAATAATCAGTTCAAACATAGTGCAAGAAAAAGCGAAAGTCACCGAGAAGACCACTTGAACGACATACTGCCGCACCTGAGAGAAGAAATCAAACAGTCACCATGGCTGTATAAAATTGATGGCTCCCTCCAGGGCTTTAAGGTGAGAGGACGACAAAGACTAGGACCAATAGGATCACACAAAGATTGAGCTTCCAGTGGAAATATCTAGAGCTGTGAAACAAAATTTATTATATAATAAAGCTGATAAAAAGGCTAAAATCCTACTGATGAAAAGGCTAAAATCCTAAACACAGCCCCCCCCCCCAGCTACACATGAATTATCAGGTTTATTAAAACAGGACTGAGATCAATATTGGTATTTTGTTTTTAATATATATGCTAGAAGGTTAAATCTCTTTTCATTCTCAAGCTCTGCGGGGCAGGGTCCTTTCCTCCTCCTGTGTCACCGTGTCTGTATCTGTCTGTCATTTGCAATCCCTAGTTGCAAATGTGCTGCATATTATGTTGGCGCTTTATAAATCCTGTTTATTACTATTATTATTAATAATTATAATAATAAGGCTAAGCAAGTGCTGTGAGTGCAGGACATCATAGGACTGTCAATATGACCCCCTTCACCCACAATGTAATAATGTAGGACTGCTGATTGCATTATTAAAGGACAGGTCTGAGGTCACATGACTTATGTCACCGCACATCCAGATCACTAACAGAGCAGATTTCAGAGGTTGAAATGAGGGAATGAAGGCAGGCTAACCCTTTGAAATTTGTGCCTACATTCCCTCATACATCAACGAGAATCTGGGTATTTTATGATCTGTGTGCTGACCCCCTATAATACTCCTTAGATGTGGAAAAGTCTAGGTTCCCTCTGATCCAACTCCATTTGGAGCTTTGCGCTTCCCCACCCAAAAGAGACATTCAATATAACCTCTCTAAAAGTGAATCTAACCACTTCCGACACATCCCATGAGTTGTCTGAAATGTACTATATCTGATGAAGCACATATGCGAAACGCATTGGACCAATAGGAGCAATTGTAGCAAATCGGTCTAACCCATGATAATCTTGTTTCTGGACTTTGCTTGAAACTGTTAATGCATTAATGTATATAATTTGAGTGTTTCTGCTATGTTTAGTAAGATTTACTTACTTACTTTTGATCTGTATATAAATGTTTGATGTTTTTCATGCTAACGTCCATAAAGCCTCACTCTACTATTAGACCTAGAACAAATCAGCATCTTTTTGTACTGTAAAGGAATGGGAAATAAAGTGAACCTGTTTCTTTATCCAGCATTATTAAAGCACAAGTTCACTTTAACTTAAAGTTACTAAAACCCGTCATTACCTATCAATCAGTTCTATAAATTAAAGCATGAAACATAGGAAACCATTTATAACAAGCTATATGGCAGTGTTTCTCAACCAGGGTTCCCCCAGAGGTTACTAGAGTCCCTTAAGCAGTTTATGCCTTTCAGGTCAGTTTAGGTGACACCAATTACCTTTTTGGCTATCTGTAGAGGGTGAAATTCTTTCCACTGTGAGCTGTGGATATAGTAATTATAGCAGGGGTTCCCAGAAGTCCTAAAGTTATTTCAAGGGGTTCCCCCATGTTAAAAAGTTTGAGAGGTTGCACTGGAGTGATGGAGTCATGGCTTCTTTGAGTTTTACTCACCTGCTATTTAACAGTCCCAGGATCTCAAAAATAATCAGTTCAAACATAGTGCAGGAAAAAGCGAAAGTCACTGAGAAGACGACTTGAACGACATACTGCCGCACCTGAGAGAAGAAATCAAACAGTCACCATGGCTGTATAAAATTGATGGCTCCCTCCAGGGCTTTAAGGTGAGAGGATTTTAGTGCTGTCCAGAAGCAGCATGTTTGGCTCAGTGGTTAGCAGTCTGGCCTTTGCAGCGCTGGGTCCCAGGTTCAAATCTCAGCCAGGACACTATCAGGTAGTCTGGTTTTTTCCCGCATTCTAAAAACATGCAGTTAGCTTAATTGGCTTCCCCCCAAAACTGACCTTGGACTGTAATAAAGACATATGACTATGGAAGGGACATTAGATTGTGAGCTCCTTTGAGGGACAGCTAGTGACATGACTATAAACTTTGTACAGTGCTGTGTAATATGTTGGTGCTATATAAATATTGGAGAATTATAATAATGCAGGGCTCTATTGGAGAGAATTCTCCATAGGGGCTCACAATCTAATATCCCGAACATAGTCATATGTCTTTATTACAATCCAAGATCAATTTTAGGGGGAAGCCAAATAGCCTAACTGCATGTTTTTGGGATGTGAGAGGTAACCGGAGTACTGGTAGTCCTCGGGTTAAGGACTTTCGACATACGGACGCCTTCTAGATATGAACGAGGCTTCCCTGCCCACTGTGTGCAGGACGGGGGCTTGACGGGCGGGGGTGGTTTGCATGACTTGCAGAAGAAATCTTTTGCTAAACACAGCTGAGGTTGTTGGTGGTCCTAGTGGGGTGAGCTCTTTCTGCAGCCTCTTGTAACGCTTTAATGACCAAGACAAACTCTGCAGTTGTTTCTTTTTGCATATCAAAGCACAACTTGCTTCAGAAGTTAATAAATGTCTAGGCTCCATAAAGTTTATTTTTGCTTTGTTTGTGATTAGCTCACAGTGAGGCCTTTATACAGTAACTGACACCATGCTGCTTAATATGTTGAGACAAACATCTGTCCTAATTGCATTTATTAAGATAATCTACCTGTTCTGACTTACATATAAATTCAACTTAAGAACAAACCTACAGTCCCTATCTTATATGTAACCTGGGGACTACCAGCACCTGGAGAGAACCTACAAACTCCATGCAGATAGTGTCCTGGCTGAGATTCGAACCTGGAAGCCAGCGCTGGAAAGGCTAACCACTGAGCCACCGTGCTTTTATTGGCTCCATGTGCTCAGTGATTGCTATATAAATGGATCTGAGATATCCCGAATGCCTAATTGGGCTCCTCACCTGGGATATGACCATCAGGATTGAGTCAAAGAGAAAGCTCATGGTTGATTGGTTGGTGTCCTGATCCGGCGATTGTCCTGATCACATACAGTAGAAGAACAGGCAGGCAGGATATTCACATGCCAGGTTCAATATTGCAATTGCATGGCAGTCTGGAAGTAAAGAACAAGTTATGGGTGAATAAAAGATAGAGGAACTCTTCTGCCACCCCCTCCCAATCAGACATAACACCTTCAGTGCTGAGCACCTATTACCAAGGCATG
>NW_027317861.1:0-8694 GCF_032062135.1 Pyxicephalus adspersus | reverse complement strand
TATTTTTTCACACTAAACTGTATTATGAAAGTGGCAATAAAAAAGGAAGGTTCCTAGCCAAGGCCCTAAGCCAGTGAGGCTCGAGAAAACACCATCAAAGCCATAAATCTATCCACAAGGGTCAGGAATCATTTAGGGGGGAGTCTGATACTGTCAACAGATGCCGAAAAGGTCTTTGACAGGGTGGCCTGGAAATACATGTTTGAGACCCTGCAATTTCTTGGTTTCCACTCTTATATGCCGAATTGGTTTTTTGTCTCTATACATCAATCCCACCACTATATGAATGATATTTTTTCTGAAGTTTTGCATACCTGTAACGGCACAGGGATGCCCTTTATCCCCTCTACTGTTTATCCTCACACTTGAACCATTGGTTAAAACTATCAAGCAGAACCCTCTGATTAATGGTTATGAGAATCATGGTAAGGAATATAAAGTAGGGGCTTACGCTGACGATTTGCTTTTCTTTCTGTCTAACCCTGATCATTCCCTAGCTAACCCGATGAAGGAGTTTGATACCTTCAGTCAGTTGTCAAATTTTAAAATTATTATGTCTAAATCTGCGGCCCTTGGGATTCATAAGCCCCAGCAACAGATTCAAGTTCAAGTGCAACCTACCCTTTCAAATAGGAAACTGGGGTCTGAAATACCTAGGTATCAAATTTACTTCGAACACAAAAGATATATATTTTCTAAAAACAGGGAATCAGCATTCCAGGTTGAGTTTTATGACCAACGATGGCAGAATATGTGTATGATGGCATACAAATGCTCTATTAGTACTAAACTGCAAGAAACCTTGTACAAAATTTTGAAACAGTGGTATGCTACTCCGGATCGCATTCATAAGTGGTTCCCAAAATCTTCAGATTTATGCTGGAGGTGTAACCAAGCTGAGGGCACAATGATACACATTTAGTGGGCTTGCACGATTATTCAGACCTACTGGACTCAAATCAGTGATGTCAGCCAACAAATGATTGGATCTTCTTTTCCTGACTCCGCAACTTTTTTTTATTAACTTTTTTATTATTAATATTTTTTTACTTGTTTTATTTTTGCCTGTGGTCTTGCTGCTGATGGTTTCTTGTTACTAACATATCATATCTCATTCTGCATCTTGTCTGTGTGTAATGGGAACAATTTTCATAGAGGCTGTTGGTTCTAAGATCAGAGCCCTTCAGCAAGTAGACCAGTGAGCAAAAAAGTTGCAACATCACCAAACATTTGCACAGCAAATGTAAAGTTATAATGCAGTAGGCACGGGGGAACACTGAGGCTTACCAGGTACCAGGAAGTACAGTTAGGTCTAAAAATATTTGGACAGAGACAACTTTTTTCGAATTTTGGTTCTGTACAGTACCACAATTAAATTTAAATGAAACAACTCAGATGCAGTTGAACTGCAGACTTTCAGCTTTAAATCAGTGGGTTGAACAAAAAGATTGCATAAAAATGTGAGGAGCTAAAGCCCTTTTTTTTTACACAATGGATTTATTTCAGGGGCTCAAAAGTAGTGGGACAAATCAAGGGCTATTTCAGGGGCTGGTGTGGGCAATTCCTTCATTATGTCATTATCAATCAAGCAGATAAAAGGCCTGGAGTTGATTTGGGGGGGGGGTCCTTGTATGTGAAACATTTTGCTGTGAACAGACATGTGGTCAAAGGAGCTCTCCATGCAGGTGAAACAAGTCATCCTTAAGCTGAAAAAAACAGAAAAAAACATCTGAGAAATTGTTACAATATTAGAAGTGGCAAAATCCACAGTTTGGTACATCATGAGAAAGAAACAAAGCACTAGTGAACTCAGCAACGCCAAAAGACCTGGACGTCCACGGAAAAGACACAGTGGCGGATGATCGCAGAATAATTTCCATGGTGAAGAGAAACCCCTTCACAATAGCCAACCAAGTGAACAACACTCTCCAGGAGGTAGGCGTATCGATATCCAAGTCTACCAAAAAGAGAAGACTGCATGAAAGTAAATACAGAAGGTGCACTGCAAGGTGCAAGCCATTGATAAGCCTCAAGAATAGAAAGGCTAGATTGGACTTGCTAAACAAAAAAAAAACATCTAAAACAGCCAGCACAGTTTTGGAAAAAACATTCTTTGGACAGATGAAACCAAGGTCATCCTTTGATTGAATGATGGCAAGAAAAAAGTATGGAGGCATGGAACAGCTCATGATCCAAAGCATACCACATCATCTGTGAAACATGGCGGAGGCAGTGTGATGGCTTGGGCGTGCATGGCTGCCAGTGAATGAATTCTGAGGTGTTCAGAGACATATTGTCTGCTCAAACCCAGCAAAATGCAGTCAAATTGTTTGGGAGGTGTTCCATAATACAGATGGACAATGACCCAAAACATACAGCCAAAGCAACCCAGGGGTTTACTAAAGCAAAGAAGTGGAAAATTCTTGAATGGTCAAGTCAATCACCTCATCTGACCCCAATTGAGCATGCATTTCACTTGTTGAAGACTAAACTTCAGACAGAAAGGCCCACATACCAACAGCAACTGAAAGCCGCTGCAGTAAAGGCCTGGCAGAGCATTAAAAAGGAGGAAACCCAGCATCTGGTGATGTCCATGAGTTCAAGACTACAGGCAGATAGGCAGAATATGAAGCTACAGAAAGAGTGGTAACAGAACAGCTGCACAAATACCATGGCTAACTAGAGCTGGAATATAGCTATAGAGCAATGCACAACTGTTGAGGTAATCTGTGATCAGGAAACATGGACTTTGTTCTGTGATATTTATTGCTATTTGGTAGTTACTGTCACTAAAGCAGAGCAGTTTTATAAAAGTTAACATGTGTTTCCCAGCCTATCTCCAGGTCATTTTTGCATACAAGGTAGACATGAGTGGGAAAAGCTAGGGCGGTCCTGCAGAAAACTTAAGCAGACCTATGAACTCTTTAATATTAGATAAAATGACCTTCTTTTTTGGAGGGAGGGTGGTTAAAACCCGTTTGCGCAGTGCGAGATTGAGTGGCGTACAGAGATTGAGGAAGCAGATAAAAGAAGATTGCGGTGCCTGGCGCAGACGAAGGAGGATATCGGGGCAACACGGGACTCGATCCAGGAAACCTCCAGATGCATCGACAGATCTACAAAGGTAAAGGTGAGTGCATCTTTTATTTTTGTTCAGTTTTCTTCTGCTATAACACTTTTTTAGCTTTTTCAACAAGGGCAGGAGTTCTATGGACAAAACTTTAACTTAACAGCAAGCCAAGTAATTGTTATTATTAATCCTTACCCGCCTTCCTATCCATGCCTCCATTCTTTACTCGTTTCCTTCTTGCAGGGTTATACTGTTAAAAGTTTTTTTTGATCAGTGTAACTCTGCAAGAGAGTGCAAACTGGGGGCATGGGTGGTGACCCAGGTAAGTATTTTTGGAAGGTTTTATAATTTTATGTAAACATGACTGAACTTGATGACTAAACATGACTAAAAATGACAGTGCAGGCTCAATTACTGGTGACAACTTTTGTAAAAATATTATTGAGGGCCAAATGAAAATTATTTGGAAAAAAAAACACTTACTATATAATATTACACCAAACAATTACCCTAAAAGTAAATTAATAGAAGTACTTACTGAGAAGAAAATCAAATAAAAAGTAACTAATCTGTTATACTTCGTCCAGAAATATCTTATATTCACTTAATTTACTGAAGTAATACAAAACACATATTTGAAATAGTATTTGCTCTAAATACAAGGAAAACAAAAAGGCAATCAAGTTTAAATTAAATGCAAACAATGAAAATAACTAAAATTGCTTTACAGGACTCTAATTTATCAACATGATAACTGATAGTTTTTCCTTTCCTGTCATTCAAACTTTAATTTACACACTGATAATTGGAACATGTTAAAAAAGAACTGCATCACTGAGATCCATCTAATAGTAAATTATATTAGCCAAACAAGTCTGAGCATTTCAGTAGCCTCTGTTTTTCTTTTTAACTCCTTACACAGCAAGGTGCCTAATCATCATAGAGTCTGCACATCAGCACTAAAAGTGTAAAAAACAAAAACATGATTATAAATACCAAAAAAAAAAAAATCCTAAACTAGTCTTTTAAAATCAAAAAACTCTCTTTTATTATTGCTACAACTTATGGCAGCTTTTATCAACAAAGCTGTGCAACACACTGGTCAGAAGCCTTAGAGAATGAAACTCTGTTTTATTATTGCTACAACTTATTATGGCAGCCGGCCAGAACAAGAGTTGTGAAACCTGTAGGTCAGAAGCCATAATGACATATTATATTGTGTTTTTGAAGTTGCCATTTTGTTTAAACCAAAGTTAATCAAATTGGTAACTACATCTTCTGGCACATTTGAGAATAATATTCTGCAAAAATACTTGTGCGACGTAACACACAGAAATCAAATTTTTACCTCAAAGTTATTTTGCCACTTCAAGCACAAGGGACCCAGTTTAAGGGAATATTCAATCAGTACAGGTGCAGAACATTCAGACTACAGCATATTGCAAATAATGGATTCAATCTTCAATTGTACTTATTCAGAAAACCTCTTACACCTATTACAGAAAATTCTAATAAGGAATAGCAGGGTTTCCTGGAATATACAGATCAAAGGGTTTCCTACATCTCTAAGGAGCTTAGCGGTGAGACATTTTGGGAAAAACCCTATTTTTACAGAAATTTGACTGGCGGAGTACAGCCAGGACAAAATAAAATACCAAAGCATACAACACATCAGTCTGGTTGGCGGAATTAAGGTACACTCGTATATAAACATTGCATTTCGTAAAGGAAATAAATTTTCATAAATGGGCTGCCCAACACAACGCAATGGACCAAAAAGCGTGCATTTTTTTTTTTTTGTTCATATACATCCAACAGTATTTTTTTCTGGTTCGTAAATGTAAAAGGCCCTTTGTTTACTTTTTTAAGCTTAAACATTCTAATTGAATTTATTACACTGGGGAACAATTTTTAACAATTTTTTATTTGACTTCAGTTTTTAAGCTTATTTACACTAAAATAGGTATGCTGTGCAGTTAGTTTTCTTCTATCACGTCAGGTTTTTTCTCTACCGCCTATAATAATGCGATTACTGTAGTGTGGATTTGTATAGGATATTCATTTACACGCAAGACAGTGTGGTTAGAGATTGTGCGCTGCTCTACGTAGTGAATAGGCAAAATTTATTTTTCTACTTACACAAGTATTTCCTTTCTTTCAGGTCATGTCTGGCTCTGCTGTTTCTCGTCATAAGTGCCTAAACAATCCTGATTCATTTTGTTATATCTGTGGCAGTTTCACCATTCCCAATCTCGTACATAAGCACATTTGTAGAGCAAGCCTATATGGCATATTTCAAAGTTAAACATGGTGAGGAAAATAAGACTTGGGCCCCTCATAACAGTGTGTCGAGGGTTTACGGATGTGGACAAAGGGAACATGTGATAAGATGCCATTTGGTATACCTATGGTTTGGCGAGAGCCAGGAGATAATTTCAGTGACTGTTACATTTGTATAGTGAAAACTTTAGAATATAACAAGAAAACTAAACATAACAGAGTATCCTGGTCTACCATCAGTTGTACTGTATGCCCAGTGGCTCATTCAGATGAAATCCCAATGCCAGTTTTCGTTACACTACCCTCTCTTGAAGACTACAATAAAGAAGAGTTTTAAATTGAAAAGGACTCTGTTCGTAAGGGATTTAACCCCCCTAGCGGTAATCCCGAGTGTGACTCGGGGTGGGAAAACAATGCAAAAAGTGGTAACCCCGAGTCACACTCGGGGTTACTTTGGGGGTCCCCCTTACCTTAGCCCCGCACTCCAGCTGCGATCGCATGATCCCGCTGTGATGCCGGGGCACTTCTTTGTGGGGCCGAGCGTGGCCGAGCAGTAAATTTAAAAGCAGATTACCGAGTAATCTGCTTTTAAATACCGCCCGGGTCCCCAGCACCCCGCTGCACGCATCTGCAGTTAGATGCGATGCACCATGCAGGATTTCTGCATGGTGCATCGCATCTAACTGCACATGCTTCTCTTTGTGAAGAATATGCAGACATAAAGAGAGTCATTGAGTTGTTGCAATATCACCAACACAATTGGGTCATCTGTGTTGACTTTAAAATGGTATGCTTCCTTCTTGGTAAGCAACACGGATACACCAAGTATCCCTGTTATCTGTTCAAGTGGAACAGCGGAGCTCGTGAGAGGCATTGGAAAGGAACTGGCCTCCAAGATCTGCCCTAAAACCAGGTGATCCAAACATTCCACATGAGCCACTTGTTGATAGAAAGATTATACTCCCGCCTCTGCACATGAAACTGGGTCTGATGAAGCAGTTCGTTAAAGCTTTGCCAACTGAAGGAGACTGTTTCAAGTACCTCATTTTGGCATTTCCTAGCCTGTCATTTGAAAAAATAGGCTGGTGTGTTTGATGGTCCACAGATTCGGCAGCTCATCAAAGATGAACCTTTCATCAGGACAATGACAGAAGTCGAAAAGAATGCTTGGTTATCATTCAAAGCCATTGTCAGGGACTTTCTTGGAAACACACAAGCAAATAGTTACACAACTACACAGTGCTTGGTTGCAATAGGAGCAACAAGGTGCATTTTCTGCATAGATCTTTCTAACTTCACGGAAAACCTTAGTGCAGAGCCAGTGATAAGCAAGGTGAATGATTCCACCAAGATTTGAAGGTAATGGAAAGACGGTATCACAGTAGATGGGATGTGCATATGATGGCTTACTATTGTTGGAGCATCCAGCAGGATTGTCCTAACACTGAACACTCCAGGAAAAGCTAAAAGCTTAAATGTTTACCTTAACCGTTTACTCGGTTTATTAGATTTCAAATGTTTTACTGTAAAAATAAATCCTTTGTATGAACAAAAGAATATAATTATAATTATTATTTCATTATTTTTTCATTGCATGTAAAATTTGTATGTTTTTTGACAAAAATGGAGGGTACCCTGTATCGTAAAAACTGGATGTGATAGCAAAAAAACTGGGGTAATTTCTGGATTCACCACCCAAAAATTTGTAAAAAAAGCAAGTGTAAGATCTAACTCAACAAAAAATGAATTCCCCAGTGTTATATAAACTGTTCTCTCCCTCCTTTAACACATGTGCCTCTCAGGTCACTTTCACTGATACTAATGATCTATTTGGCTGTAAGGGTGATATTCTTTCTTTGGCCAGCAATGTAAGGGTAACATTCTTCCTTCTGACTACCACACTCATGTACTGTTAGTTGTGGGTATAGTAATTATAGAAGGGGTTCCCTGAAGACCTGAAAGGTATTTTAAAAGTTTCCCCATGTTAAAAGTTAGAGAAACACTGCTGTAACCCGTACAAGATCATCAAAAATATTAATTATTGTCAGGAATTCCCCATGGACCTAAATGTTATGTCAAAGGTTCCCCAATGCTAAAAAGGTTGACAAATGCTGATCTAACAAGGCATTTTTCCAGATTAAAAAAGGGCAAATTGACATTACCTTCTTTAATGCAATACAAGAACTGCAATTAGTTAAACTGCCTGATATTAGTAATACATAAAAGACTATAAGAATAAAATTTCTGAGCAGCATGGTTTCTCTGCAACAAGAACAAGAAAATATTTTTGTGTGTCGGTACATATTTGTCATTCAATAAGATAACCAGAAATGAATAGGGGAAAGAGTGCAATAGCTAAATAAATATAAACCCCAACAGTGTAGACTCTTGTAATGTTCTACATAAACTGACACTGCAGTTCAGCCACAGCTCACACAATACTCGAGCTGTATCATTTAACTTAGTATTTTACACTTGAAGAATCATAATAGACATCTAAAATGATTTCTCACCTTCAAATGTATTATTGAGCTAAATATGCAAAGTCACAATGATTTCAGTATAAACTGCATATTCCCATGAATTATTCATAGAACTATATTTATGTTTTTATGTCTAGTTTCCCATGGTGTGTGAAAAGGAGATAACACTTTTTTCTGTATTACATTTTGGAAAGTGTCCCCTGACTTGCATGGGCATTTCTTATGTGAATGGTACTGTAATGAACCACTCAGACTGATTTGCATTAGCTTTCTGTTTAAAATGTCAGGTCAGTTCGACACTGATCCGGTAAAACGTGAACAACAAATGACTGGCTACATACACGTTCTTGAAAATGATTTTGCTAAATTATAATGAAGATTGTTTTTTAAATAATGTTTCAATTAAAAACAGTTTTATTTAAATGTTGATATTTTGTAGCAATCACATTTTTGGTTAAAAGTGTATGTAAAGCTAAAACTTTTTGGAAAATAATATTTAGTTTTAGAGAAAATAGAGATATGCGTAAAATGTTTCTACATCATGGCACAATTACCAACCAAAACAGTGCTACAAGACTGCATTTTGGTACGTTTTCAAGGCGAGTGCCTCAGAGGTGCATTGCCTAAATGAGATGGGGTGCCATCTAAAATCAATGACACCACAACACACAAAACCACCCATTATTACAATTGATTTATAGTCATTACTAAATGTATTTATTGCGTAAGTCAAACCTGTAAAGGCTACCTACCCAAGGCTTCCTCAAGACCTGACACTGATGATGGCCATTACCATCTTGGATATGTACTATTACCCTTTGCTTCTTTCCCCGAAAACATCACAAAAGAAAGTAGGGAATA
>NW_027317860.1:0-8713 GCF_032062135.1 Pyxicephalus adspersus | reverse complement strand
GAGAAATAGGTCACTATCAAAAGCAATGTGTAGGTAATTGAATGATGCAGGTGAATAAATAAATGGTGTGCAGGTTACTGAATGAAGTTTAAAGTAATTAACTTACTTAATTATGAAAAAATATTCTATTTGGATGGGAACTTATGGATACCAATTTATTTATGATCAACATGAACAAAATTAACATAGATTAAGAATTACATTATCTGGAATTATTTACTAGGTAATCATAATGGATATGCATTCATTGGGAATACATATGGTCAATATGATGAGACAGATTTGGGGGATTAGTATATACAGTTGTACCCTGGTATAAGTCCTTAATTCGTTCCAGATTCTTGGACTTATACCAAACAAATTTTTCCCATACGAAATAAAAGGAAAATGATAAACCCGTTCCCTTGAAAAACAATCCTTTAGTTATTGGCATATTATACATTGATGGGGTTGTATAAAATAATTTAAACACTGCTTAATACTAAAGTACATCAATACAAAAGCAATTAGATGAAATAAATGAAATAATGAATAACCTCACTTTACCTTGCTGAGAATAGACAAATGCCTACTAGGATGGTGCTGAGAAGGGAGGAGGAGGAGGAGATTTTATGTAATTCACAGAGAGTTATAGCACGGGTTGTTCAGTGAATGGTAGTAACTGGCGTACTGATGCTGGTGGGCAGTCGTGGTTTTGTCTTGAGAGAGAGGTAAATAAGGGTAGAGAGTGGTGTTTTGACTCATTTTTACCCATACAAGTTCTAGCACAATGGTTGTATACCATGCAGTTTGTAAACAAAGCAAAATATTTTGTGTCCAAACAGGACTTATACCAAGTTGGACTTATTCCAAAGCGGACTTATACCGAGGTAACACTGTAGTTATTAGAGATGAGCGAATTTCTGAAATTCCGAAAAGATTCGCTTCGATCTGAATTTATTTGCAGCATATTGCGTTAAAAAACAGCTATTTCCGGGCTGCAGAGAGCCTTGATAGTGGTGTAGAACACTGTGCCTTGCAGTAACACGCATGGGGAGTCTGCTGTGGTTATGAAATAATACTGTGAGTCAGTATGACATGCAGATGATAGGCGTCACTATTAGAATCACTGCACACTTCACTTATTTGGGCAGTCACGGGGCCAAAACTGATCAAATAACTCAAGTATGAACTCATTCTTACAGGTCCATGTTAGCGTCAAAAAGAAGCGCACTCCTTTTACACCCTCTGATAGAGTTTAAGGCGTTCTATTTTCCCCTCTAAACAAATTTTCCAACGGAGTGAGCGCTCTCGCAGAATGTAAGGGGTGTGGTAATCACCTCATAAAATGGCATAGTTGTATATATTGCCACTGGTATCTGTCTATCTTTATCTGAAGGGACAAGCTGTGACAAAGGGAGAACTGAATCTCCTAAGATAACCTGATGTAACAGCAGCCCGTATCTGGTGACTGTTCCAGGAAATCCCTTTGAAGCCCTGGGGCGAAATATTGATGGCCAGTAATTGAAAAAAGGGGTGAGTTATATAAACACCCCTTTTGTTAATGCAAAGCACCATATTTAAGTTGACTGAGCAAAGTTCCATCTCTAACATAACCCATCCCTTGGAGAATACATCATACTTCCAACTTAGAACTCTATTCAAAAGAGAGGCCTTATAGTACTTTTTAAAGTCTGGGAGTCCCAGACCTCCTTCAATTTTAGGGCGGAAAAGTGTTTTCGAAGAGATCTTAGCTCTTCGTGGGTACCAAATAAATGTAGAAGCTAACCTATTTAGCCATTTACAAAAAGTGGGAGGTAATTGAATAGGAAACATTTGAAAGTAAAATAGTACTCTAGGTAAAATATTTATTTTATAACCGAAGATAACCGAAGCTGTTTTCAGCGTTGGATATCTTCCTTAATTGAATTTCGCAATGGTAGATAATTCATCCCATATAGACCCATCAGGGAGGGTGTTATTTCAATACCTAGGTATGTTAATGATTTCTGGCACCATGTAAAAGGAAAGTTACTTCTTAATCTTTGTTCCATTGATCTTGGTATGTTCACATTGAGAATCTCTGATTTGGTTAAATTAATCTTAAAATTAGTTAAGTAGCCAAATTCAGAGAATTCTGACAATAAGTTAGGGAGAGACATATCCGGTTTCTGAATAGTAAACAAAATATCGTCTGCATAGGCAGCTAATTTATATTCTGTTTTACCAATCCTTACGCGCTGTATATTATTATTCTTATGCACTATATTCAGGGAAGGATCCAACGGTATAACAAAAAGTAATGGTGACAATGGACATCCCTGTCTAGTCCCATTAAAATATTTAAAAGGTGCCGACAAAGTACCATTTACACAAACAGATACAGATGGGCCTGAATAAAGGGCTATAATCCACCTATTTATCTTAGGTCCAAAACCCATATGCTTCAGAGTCAGGGTAAAACATAGCCAGTCCATCTGATCAAATGCCTTCTCTGCATCAGTAGACATCTCCGCACATAGGGCCTGATTTATGAAAGCTCTCCAAGGCTGGAGAGAATACACTTTACTCAGTGAAGCTGGCTGATCCATCAAACCTGGAATAGATCTGGTTCAGGATTCAAAATAGCAAACAGCAATGGACTGTGAATAAATACATTCCAGGATAGCTGGATCGCCCAGCTTTACTGATGAAAGTGTATCTTCTCCAGTCTTAAAGAGCTGGGTGATCCAGCAAACCTGGAATAGATTTCCTAAAAGTCATTAGCTGTTTGTTAGCAAATGTTTTCAATTATTTATCTAAGATATAATAAAAATGATGAAATGGTCCATCTACGGAGGGAAATATGTATCGTGTACAGGGGAAAAGAAGGTTTAATCCTTTACAGTCGGGTGCAGTACCCTCCAAACATCTTTCAGTTGCTTAACTAATAGCAATTTCTTTAATTTCTGAATCTGTTTAAATGGTAGACTCAAATACCTGATGAGGCGGCAAGGGGGGGCTCTAACACCATAATAAAATCTCCTGCCAAAATCAATAACCCCTCCTGAAACTTCCTCAGACCACAAAGGGTCTTCAAAAGAAATTGTATTTGAAGGTCTAAGTCCTCTTTAGAAGGAAGGTAACATACATAGTCCTCCAGAGAGCTGGGGGACAATTGCACAAACTCCATCACCCTCTCCTCCACTGTTAAGCACATTTGCCCCTCTCCTGCTTCCTGCTGAGTACTCACATATGGGCTCTGTCTCATTGCTGTAGAGGCACCCTCTGTACAATTTAACACCACAGACTCTCCTTTTGATGTCAAGAAAGCTCTTGATGTACCCACTGCAAGGTTTTTCTTGTGCTCTGTCCTGCCTTGCCTCCGGACCATGTTCTCTGCTCTGTGAAGAGGAGCTCAGGCTGGGCTGTATGCAGTGCTGTGCTGGCGTGCAGGACACGTGGAGCTCTCATTACTGAAAAAAAAAATTTCTACCTACACACGTATTTCCTTTCTTTCAGATCATGTCTGGCTCTGCTGTTTCTCGTTGTAAGTGCCTAAACAACCCTGATTCATTTTGTTATATCTGTGGCAGTTTCACCATTCAAGGTCAAAGGGCGAACATTAGCACATTTGTAGAGGAAACCTATTTGACATAATTCAAAGTTAAACCTGGTGATCAAGATAAGTCTTAGGCCCCTCATAAGGTGTGCAAACAGTGTGCCGAGGGTTTACAGATGTGGACAAAGGGAACACGTTATAAGATGCCATTTGGTATACCTTTGATTTATTGAGAGACAGGAGATCATTTCAGTGACTGTTACTTTTGTATAGTGAAAACTTCAAGATATAACAAGAAAAATAAATGTAACATAGAGTATCCCAGTCTACCATTGGCTATACGCCCAGTGGCTCATTCAGATGAAATTGCAGTGCCAGTTTTCGTTACACTACCCTCTCTTGAAGAACATGATTATGGTTATGAACTTGGTGACAACAATCATGAAGAGTTTGAAATTAAAGAGGACTCTGTTCGTAAGGGATTTGATCAGCATGAGTTGAGTGAATTGGCACGTGATTTGGGACTATAGAAGAAGCTTTCAGAACTCCTAGCATCAAGACTGCGTGAGAAAAACTTACTTAAAAAAGGAACAAGGGTATGGTACTTTCGAACCAGAGAAATTGCATTTCTGCAGTACTTTAGAACTGACAGTGGCTTTGTCTATTGCCATAACATACCTGGTTTAATAGAGGAACTGGGAATTCCAATCTCTAACTCAACTGAATTGCGACTTTTTATCGATAGCTCAAAGCAGAGCTTAAAGTGTGTCCTCCTTCACAATGGCAATATATTTGGGTCAGTCCCACTTGACCATTCAGTTTCTCTTTGTTAAGAATATGCAGACATAAAGAGAGTCATTGAGTTGTTGCAATATCGCCAACACAATTGGGCCATCTGTGTTGATCTTAAAATGTTATGTTTTCTTTTTGGTCAGCAATGCAGATACACCAAGTATCCCTGTTATCTGTGCATGTGGGACAGCTTGTCATTTGAAAAAATAAAAGCTGGTGTCTTTTATGGTCCACAGATTCGGCAGCTCATCAAAGATGATCATTTCATCAGGACAATGTCAGAAGTTGAAAAGAATGCTTGGGTATTATTCAAAGCCATTGTCAAGGACTTTCTTGGAAACACACGAGCGAATAATTACACAGAAACCGAGCTACAAAATGCTTGGTTGTTAACCCTTGCTGTGCTGTATGATATTGAATAAAGCCTGATTTAAGGGTATCTGGAGTTGGTCGTGGTTTGTGTGCCCAGGCGCATTACAGTTATTAGGGATGTCTGAACCCTTCAGTACATTATAAACTGTTATGATTGTATCCCATAGGCAAAGGATAAATGGGCATTCCCACCATATATGTAACATAGAGCCCCTTTTCGATAGGCATCGCCAACATGTGTCAGGCAGAGAGGAAAAGAAACAAAGTAGATCTGTTGGGCATCTATACCACCTGCAGAGAATCTTATAGTTAGTCTCCTGTGCTTTACATGGCAATGCAGGTTTGTGTGTTAAGATAGAGGCCTGTTCCCATTCGGAATAAGAGATAAGCATATTCAGATCCGATTCCCAATACCTAGTGTATAACAAAGAGTTAGACATGGAATCCGACAAAAGGATAGCATATAATAGTGAGATAGTATGAGAGGGGTGGTCAGAGGACTTTAGTATCACCTCCATAGCAGTCAGGCTTCTATGAAAGATGTGTTTATCTCTATATGTGTACATGAAGAAAGAAAACTGTCCGTCCTGAAACCAAGGGGGAGGAAAGGGATAGGAGGAGCCCAGTGGACAGTATATCACAGAGGTGTCTATGCTCATCAAGGTTCCATATTAGGAACTGATCTGCATTCATTGCAGGGAGAAAGCGGGATTGTCAAATAAGTAAGTTAGAATCTATCCATGTTAGGGATCTTAGATCTAAAGGAGATACGAGGGGTGCTGAGAAGTTCCTGGCTTTGCCCAGAGTAAAAAAACATGATTTTTGTTTGCACCTGTGACTAAAGTCAACAGAATGACACTTTATTATTAGGCAGAGTATATTATTCCCCACAAGGGAAGAGAACATCCAAAACTCCATGTGCTCAACTCAGCAATATTTAAATTTTTACATTTACAGTTATATTTTTTGTGTTTTGTCAGTTAATTAAGGCATGCCTATCATAGTAAAGATTCTAGAAAATTCGCCTGTCCCTTCCTTCAACTTTGTTTGTTGCAGCAGTATCTTTAAAGAAGGTTCCCATTGTTATTGGTCTTGGTTTAGCTAGTAATATATTTAACCCGTACCACATTTAAGCTGGTATGCTGCAATATACTGTATATATATATATATATATATATATATATATATATATATATATATATATATATATATATATTGCAGCATACCAGCTTAAATGTGGTTAAATATTACTAGCTATACCAAGACCAATACCACGGGAATATATATATATATATATATATATATTTGTTATTAGGTTTAGATACATTTTACCTCCTTAAAAAGACAGATATCAAGAAATAAATTAAACAAAATAACTAAACTTAAAACTCTAAAAAATAAAGAGAATTTATTGAAATGACAGAAAAACGTTAACTGTACTGTAAATCTTACTGCTTTTCTAATTTTGGAAAATAAAACACAACATTAATTCTTTTTGCGTATATGTATGTTGGCCATTGCTATTTTATTTTGATGGAAAACAAAACTAAAACATTTTTATCCTTCTATTTTTAAGGACATTTTGAATGATAAACTAGACTAGGACATATATATGTGCCACTCTCATATTCCATCTATTCAGATTTTGTCCTTTGGTACTTCTTGCTTTGACTTTGTTTATGATTTGCAACAATGAGAATAAGGAAATGCTGAGTCTGGTTTATTACAAATGTTCTGGTGACTGTATGGAAGTATTAAAATATATTTGGTGATGGAGCTTTTTAAAATGCATAGCCCAGTGAAAAAGCACTTGGTAGGTGGAAATGTGCCCTTCCTAAATAGATGGATCATGAGTCTTAAGGTCTCTTCCTTCTTTCTTCATGATGAAATATTAAACCTGTTTGTAGGCATAAGTTATATTTTTGCAGGAACAAGTTGTTCAATACAAACTGAAATGTCTAAGACAATAAATGAAATAGTTTTATAAAGATTTTAGGGTCTTCAATGTCTACTGTCCTAAAAACAATAGATTTGTCCTCTTTAAAAAGTCATAAAAGATTTTGGCTAATTATCTTTTTCTTTCAAAATTTAAAACAGATTAAAACAAATAAATTCAACTGTTTACCTTTTCCTATGTCTCTTGGAAGTCAATTTTAATTAGGGTTTCTTTGAGTGTGCTTTCTGTCAGTGTTTAGAGCAGAACACAGATGCTAGAATTTATTTATCTGTGATATGGAAAGCCCCAGCTCACCAGAGCAGCTTCAATAGTATTTCTCTCCAACATGTTGAAAGACATTAGGGTTTCTACTTAGAATGTTGCTGCTTTCTAGACAAAACAAGCTATACAACTTTGCACAACTTGGTGGGTTTGTATACCCATCTTTAAAAAAAATTGCACACTGTGTTGTTTTAATGACACCATTTATAAAAAAAAGAATAATTAATACAGTATATACAACAAATATAATAAGGCCAAAAAGGAAACTCCAAGCTGAAGAAATGTAGAAGAATGTGTATGGGTAGCAGTCCTTTCAGTGTGGTCTGCTTTGTAATTACCTTTTGTTCTTCATCAATTTCATGATAGCAGTGAAAAATTTTGTTTTCACTTGCCAGTCCACCTCTGTAAACCTTTTAAAACTAGGATACATAGCCTCTAGTTCTAACATAGTTGCATTTTTGTTTGTGGCATCAACATGTTCATTTTTGTCAAATTCTACCAAATTATTCACAAACTGCTTTAGGCATTTTTCCACTACATACATTTTTCTTTCAATTTCTCCCAAGCTGATTTGATCTTTTTTATGCAGTGTAAAATGTTGTATAATTTCAAAAGCACATGGAGGGTTATTTTGATTCTTTCTGTTGCTGATGCAGCTTTTTTCAACTCTTTGAAAATGTGTGCAAATAATACGCATGGAATTTAGCTTTGGACCCTTGGTCCATTGGCTGGAGGATAGCTGTTGTGTTTTTAGGCAGATACGCCACCCTAACATCTGAGTGTAAATCATCAAGATGCTGGGGTGTGCTGGAGCATTATAAAGCAGTAGTATACTTTTAAAAGGAACATCTTTTTCCAAACAATAATTCTTGACTTAAGGTAGAAGTTAGGAAATCAATCCTCAAATAAAGCTTGTGTCATCCATGCATTGTTATTTGCTTCAATGCATGTGGGTTTTCAGAGCGATAGATGGGGAGAGGCTTTAACATAAACCTGGTCACATTTACTCCCAACAACATTAAAAGCCTTAAAACCGGGCATTGTTTTAGCTTCTTTGTGTATGAAGGACCTTCCATGCATTTTCTTTCAAAAAAGTCTTGTTTCAAGAACATTAAAAATTTGGTCAGGGCAGTAGCCACCTTTCTTTATGATGTCATCTAATTGTTGAACAAATTTCTCTGCTGCTTCTACATCTGCATCACTGCTTCACTGCTGATACTCTGGTAATGGAGGATAAATCTCCAACAAAACCGCTAAAATCATCCATGGCTTGCTGTAATTGTTTTAGTCAATTCTTCACCATTACATTGCTTCAAAGGGGCTGATTTCCTAAAGCTCTCCATGAATGGTGAGGATACACTTCCATCAGTGAAGCTTGGTGATCCAGCAAACCTAGAATGGATTTCTTAAAAGTAATTTGCTTTTTGTTAGAAAACGTGTTAAATCCTGGACCAGATCCATTCCAGGTTTTCCAGACTGAATCACCCAGTTTTACTGATGAAAGTGTATCCTCTCCAGCTAAATTCCTGTGCACTAAACTGAAATTTCAATGCTATCTGCCTCCCCAGCTAGCTTCTTTGGACTATAAAACAACTCTCCTCAATAACTAATGGGAACAATGAGCCTGATTCAAAACATTTGCTAGCAAATTATTTTGAAGAAATCCATTCCAGGTTTACTGGATCACCCAGCTTCATCGGTGCAGTTGGGGGATCCAGCAAACCTTGAATGGATTTCTTCAAAGTAGACATTTTCTAACAAAAAAAAACTAAGTTTTTCTGAATCATTAGCAGAAAAAGTCAACTGATCTA
>NW_027317859.1:6948-8719 GCF_032062135.1 Pyxicephalus adspersus | reverse complement strand
AGTCCGATGGCAAAGCCGATGTTTAGCTTGCGGAAAGTCGCAATATTTACCCCCAGGCGGCTCCTCCGATCAGGCATCATAAGCGTTTAGATAGGCGCCTATGTACAGGAGCTGAACTCAGTTAACTCTTGCCTAACAGGAAAGAAATAAGTCATTTTAAAATATGCTTATTTCTCAGCTATTATAAATGTTTGAAACATTTGAACAGTGCAAACATTTTTATTTAGGTTCACATAAGTGAAAGATGTGTGCCATTAGAAAGATTTATTATTTAGTGGAACAGTGACCTTTATTGCAAGCACACCAGTGTCAAACTGTCCGGGATGCGTGTCTCCAGCAGGGAGATCATTTTGGTTGATAACTTCCTCACGAATTCCCCAGTGCCTGAAATATAGTTTGTAATAGAAGGGTTAGAAATAACTGAATTGCCTTCTCACAAAGCAGTATCAATGATTTCACCTTTCTGATTTTTATGTTAGACACCATGCTGGATTTATTGTTACAATGGGTAAAAAGAGGTAGTCTATCTTCCTTTGCACCACAACCATGAAAGTGTTAATGGGAATGGAACCTTTTTAAAACATCTCCACTGCACCAGGAGGTAGGCAGGAGGTGGGCAGAAATGTACTACATGAGGAGAATGAGGGGAAAGAGCAGAAGGTGGCTCAAGTAGAGTCATTGTCAGGTATGATGCTACTCATCACCAGTGTAGTGGACATCTATGGGGTCAATCTGAGGATGAGGAAAATGAAGACCCACAATGTAGGTCAGAGGAAGAAGATTCAGAGTCTATTTTGGCAAACATGACAAGTTGTATGCTGGCTTGTATTCAGTGACAAGAATAATTGCATATGATTACTGAATACCCAGACTCTTAGACCCCTGGAATTACAGCAGATGTTGGCAATTTTTCGGGCCTTCTGAAGGGGGGGTGGTATTTGTCCTTCCAAATAGACTATGCTATCTACTATTGTAAAGCAGCATTCATTAATATGTAATTTTAACCCCACTACCAACAATCACCATCCTAGCCAACACCCAACCACCACCCTAGCCAACCCTAACCAACATCATTGCAATGACCAACAGCACAATTTAAGTTGAACCTTTCATAACAATGGATACAGACTGTTCAATATTCCTAAAATGACATGTTAATCTGTAAAGTAAAATCTTAGAATTTTGTTGCAATTATATATTGGTAGTTTTTTACATGACATAAAAATATTGTCTTTTTAATAGGCAGAATTAGATGTGAACTGATCATAAAAGTTGATTTAGACTGCCCCCCATACGGTTGCATATTTCTAAAGCTAGCTAAAGAATCAGAAATTTTTCAATTCTTATTGGGGAACAAATTTGAATTCCCACTAAACTTAGAGTTGGAAATTGACAGTTGTGAGCACCTCCAGTTTTTTACACTTCATGATATAGCAGAGGGAATATTAATAAATTTACACCTATTGGCCTCTGACAACACTGAGACAACACCACAGATAACACTGGGGATTCTGGTGCCATCTGCAACAAGGAAGAAGCAGCAGGAAAGTACTTGTACAATATCATGGGGAAAGGAAGGGGGTTTAGACAGCAGTGGCGATGCCTGCAAGATTTATTCAGCGTATTCTAATAAAGTAAGAAACTGGCTGCATATTTTTAAAGACGAAACATGGTTATTCTAACATGATTGGGGCTAAGACATTATTTGAAAGAGAATTATAATTATAATCTTTTATTCTCTGTAATAATGAAACAAAAATTCTGATTGGTA
>NW_027317859.1:0-5662 GCF_032062135.1 Pyxicephalus adspersus | reverse complement strand
TTGCAAATTTATAAAAAATAGTAACTGACTTTAAAACATCAACTTATCAGCTCCCCTTTGCATGCATTTATTTGCCAAGGAAAAAGATAATATGAGAACCTTTTCAGCTCTCCTGCCTTAAATGTCTGTCTTCAAGTAATTTTGCCATTTAGGTCATTTAACCTTCCTAGCGGTCTGATTCTGGCTCTATTTCCATGCAAAAAGCAGTACAATTTTTTACATGGATATTTGTTTTACATTGTAGACCTGTAATTCTTAGGCATAACTCACCAACACATGTCTAATAGTTAATACATTTAATGTATTTAATAATAAACTTAAAAAAAAACACAAAAATCTGAAAAAAAATAAAAATAATGTATAATGTAATATAACTGTACAGCAGCATATATAATATATGTATATTATAATTGTATAAATATTATATGATTATTTCTTTGTATTGGACTCAATACAGCTATTTTGTATTGAATCCAATACAAAATGATTTAGTAAATAAGGGCAATTATGCCTTGGCCTACAATAACTGGCTGGAGAGGAGCAGAGAACTCTAGTAACCATCTTTATTGCTGGCAACCTGGCATATAGTCTGCGTCATATGGTATATGCTCCAATTAAATCATGTAAATCTTGATGTAATCCAACTGCTATTAAAGTATGTATTTGCAACTAGTAGTAAGGTCACAAATGCTGATGGACAGGGAAACACTTCTCTGCTCCAACATTGCAGTTTCTACAGCTCTGGGGAGCAGAAGTTGTATTGAAACTAGGTTTAAGGAGGGTGCTTATTGGTTTATAATAGACAAGCACTATTTTGTTATTTACTACTTAGTCACTTCATCTAGAGAGAGAGAGAAAACACTAGGATGCCCTTAACTTTGTGCACACATAAGGTGAGATGAATGGTCATCCTCATGTTGGGTGAAAATCTGACATGTACAGAGGTCCCCTGACATGCTATGTCAGATTGGAGATGGAGACTTATTAGGAACGACCATTGTGCACACCTATTGAAGAAAGCACAGCTGGGTGCCACAATCACAAAAAATTGTTGCCAGCGACAATCATCTGACACCTATCTGATGTCTGTAGGAGGCTTCAAAATGACAATTGTTGGTATTTTCTATGGATCGGTATTGTGAATTCTGAATTTGTTGAACTAGTTTGTATACTGTAGGCAGGCAACAGCTTGCTATTTCTTAACTGGTCATTTGTCACTTAAATTCACAGTTGTGTTATAATTGCATCTAGGTGTCTGCTTATTTGTAATTACAAAATATCTTACACAGTTCTATTGTGGGACATGGCTATCAAGCACTGGGTGTCACTGTTGTTGTAACTGTGTAATGTGTTGAACAGGCAGATGTTGTCACCGTTGTTGCGAGGGCCCCCAGAAAATAAAAACACGTACGTGCTTTGAGAATCTTTGAGTGCATTTTTGAGAATCTTTTTCTTTTGCAAACTTTAATATCCAGTTCTTTGAAGTCCTCCTACTCCCAGGTTACTACTGTCAATTAAAAAAAAACATGCTTGGTTTAAAGTTGGTATATCTCACTCCTATTTCAACTAATGGTCAATTTATCTTCATATGTTATCTCAATTTTTTTCCTCTTTATTCTGCTGGGAGATGGGTTTTTTTTCTATAATCTAAATGATGTATGGATATACCCTTATTTTGAATGTCATTGTAGGCCTTATATCAACTCCTCCATTACCAATTAGTCTCCCTCTACCCCTCCCTGTATTAGCCTATTATGAATTTCATTAATTTTAGGGTGTTTAACTTTATCACACACTGCAATTTCCCCTCCGGAGTTACCTGCTAATTGTCCTTTTGTCATCCTTATAGCTTTCTCCAACTCCCCTCCCCATATTTTTGTTATCTACCACTGCTATATGGTTGTTTTGACATATCTCGTATCATTTGTTTATATGTACATTTTTGAATAGGATAATCAGATTATCAGTACATTATAATTATAGATTTTCATGTTTTGTGCTCTGCAATGATAGCCTGCTTATTGTTGGAATGGAAATTTTATTGCATTGAAACATTTTCTGTAGTTGCTGAGTAGTGTGAATACATTTTTGGTCCTAGACTTAATTATGCATATATGTGTGTGCGTGTATATATAAATATATTATATATATATATATACCTATTCAGTTTGCTCACTACCTTGCTTATTATTGTAGATTTTATTTAGTGATACCCTTCTATTTAGGCTATAAAAGATTTTCTAAATATAAGGTAAGGTGCAGGTAAAATATAAGGCACAGGTAAAGGTAAAAAAAAGATTAAACCCTATATCAAGATTTTGCGGTCTGTGACGCATTAGGAAGTTGGAGAATTGGAAAAGATTCCTATTTTAGAGAGTTGTCAAAGGAATATGTATCTCAACTGGAAAATGTTTTCTCACCTCATTCTGATGACACAAAACTTTTAGAATACCCTTTCTTGTTAAAATGATGACTATTGTCGGCTCAAAACAAGTAAATCTCCCTAGCAGAAACACAGACACCTAAAAAAACAAAAAAAAACTTGCCAAGGGTCTAACCCTTATCCAGACTTTTCGAAACAAAGAATACAAAATTGTTTTTACATACACTCAAAAAGTTAGAACCCTTTATTAATATGGACTTGTGATTTACAAAATTCTTTACCCAAAGATATAACAATTTGGTAATAGTTGAAATAACAAACCCTGTAAATCATGAAATTTAACCTAACATCTTAGTGAGTCTTCTTTTTCTTTGAAAATTCTAATGTCTGTACTTTACCATTCTTACATGTTTTTTGCAAATTGTGAAAAAGCAAAACTGCTTTTCAGTATCTATTCAAGCCGAGAAACGTGGGTGGCGTGAACCTTTCACACAAACTATTATTTGTAATAATACTGGTCCTGCGCTATTATAGGAAAAAAAACTTAGTAAATAGCCTTCCGGCATTGATAGCTTTTCTCTGCATTTCAAATATGTTACTATTATGATTTTATGTGAAAATGTTTGTATACTTTGCAAGCAGAGGTCACTCTTTTGGGTATATTACCTTTCTAGAGTAATATGTCTCTAAACAGAATAGATCTTTTAAATGAGCTACATTCATGTTTATAAAGGGTACCTTTAAAACCATGGTAAAGAAAATGATGATGGAGTTTAGCTTTGCAAGTGTAATCCTGTAGAAAAAAATGATCTTTCATTGTTACAATGAAACCTGCATTTTCATAGCAAAAAAGTGATCAATGCTTAAAATAGTGAGACGCTGAATTTACTGATCCACAATTTTTAAAAGTCACTTTCCTAAAAGTAAGGAACAATTACCAAACTTAGAAAGGAGCAGTTAAGCAGTACTGCCTGTCAAGTATCAGGGAATCAGACATTGCCTTAACCTCCCTTGCATTCTAATTCTGTCCAAATTTCCATGCAAAAAGCGTTATATTTTTTTGCATGGAATTTTTTTTTTTACATTGTAGGCTAAAACACAAAAATCTGTAAAAAAAAATAGTTAAACATGTAATGATCGGAGGAACAAGATGTGTCCCCAGTACCTGTGGGGACCAGCAGGACGAAGGGGATGACAACGGAGCAAGGTAAGTGTTTTTTTTTTAGGTTAACGCTACCTCGAGTTTAACTCGGGATTACAGCTATTTGGAGGCAAATTCCACCCGAGTCACACACGGGAATACCGCTAGGGGGGTTAAACATTCCCTTGTGGGAATCCTATATGTCTATGTGCTTCAATGGCAGTAATTAATTCTCACCAGGGAATGTCAGATTCCCTGTTTTATAAATAGAGCTTATAGATTAATTGTGAAAAAAATAAACCGCAGTAAAAAAATAAATTGGAGTACAAAGGATTATAAATAAAGAGTACAAAGGATTAAGAAAATAATTAATTTTGATTACATATATTGCCATATTGTTTCTTTGTGAAGCCCTTGGATAAAAGGTCTAGCCTAGCCTACATGGACTCAAAACGTAAAGAAGTGACCTAGCTCTGTTTCTTCACTACAATAGAGAAAAATGTCACCAACTCTGCAATTCTTTTTGGCAGGGAAAATTATTTTACTGTTAAAACATTTTCCATACATGCATTTAAACTGGGTATATAACTGTTTCCTTTGAGTTCAACTTTAAATTTTAATGCCATTGGATTCTACAAATCGGTTAGAAGACTGTTTAAAAACTGTATAAAAGTCATTTCTTCCTTAGTAGTTGGTGGCACATTTATATTTTTACTGTGATGGCACAGCATGGCAAAATATAATTACATATTATAATATTGTATTCATTGCTTAGATAGAGTAAATCAGCACTATCTTGTTTTAATTAAACCTTTATCTAATAGAATTATAGATGCTGTATTACAATGAACAGAGGAAATTAATCTTTCTTTCATTTGGGTTTGGATGCTAACATCTAGATTTTATGATTCATTTGTGTGTTTTGTAATAACAAATAAATACATTTGGAAAAACTGATTTAGGAAAACCCAGTATTCGCTATGTTAACAGAAGACTACATTTAGCAATGCTTATGTGTGTATACAGAATAGCATTTAGGACTTATGGTGGGGGCAGAAGCAATTGGGATGTTCAAATATGGCAGCTTCCATTTTCCACTGTTTTACCTCACTACAATTCTATGCTTTCTCGCTGCCTTTAAACATACTCTTGCAATACAAAATATT
Organism: Pyxicephalus adspersus; assembly: GCF_032062135.1. Classification (NCBI taxonomy): domain Eukaryota; kingdom Metazoa; phylum Chordata; class Amphibia; order Anura; family Pyxicephalidae; genus Pyxicephalus; species Pyxicephalus adspersus. The sequence goes on along the minus strand of NW_027317859.1, from coordinate 972 downwards.
ATAGAGGTCCCAAACTCCCAGTCCGCAGCCATCAACCTTGGCCGTCTGACGGGTGGGCCGTGGCTCTGGCTGGTGCACCTCCCCAGCAGGGTCAGGAGAAGGACTCTGTTTGGGGGAGGGCGTACTAGCCAGAGCCACGGACCATGTCTCCTGTACGGATCACGGGCTCAGGGCGGTGCAAGGCAGGGCTTAGACCTCTTATGGGAGAGTGGGCCTGTTCTAGCATCATGATGTCACTCTGAGGGAAAGTTTCTTCCCCTTAGAGTGACACACGACTCCCCGCTCATGCACAGTCTGGAGTCTGTCCATTAAGTTGTCTGTAAGCTACAAAAGGTTGGGAAACACTGATAAATAGCATAAATGCCAAGTAGATACTACAACAGGCATATTGAGCTGACCTGTTAAAGAAGTGTACAATAAGAAAGTGTAACATCTTTAGAAAAGTCAATTATTATGATTTATATAAGAGCAAAACATATTTTTGTGTTTTGGGGCTCTTTTTATATATAGACAGACTGGAAAAAAGATGGTAGAGTAGACGTCTCCAGAAATGCATGTACATGCTATGTTACCATTGGGGTATACATTATATTAAAGTGACCTAAAAATAACTGAACATTCCTTTCAACTTTTATGATAATAATATTCTTTTGTTATAGGGTACCCAAAGAAAAAAAGGCATAGTTGAAAAACTACAACACAAGAAATTTTATATTATATAGGAAGTGACAGGATACATTTTTGTATGTATATGAGGATGTGGGGAAAAGAGATGCTGATCTTATGTGAGATTGGCCCTCTTTTTTCCCTTTACAGTAGGCTACATCAGTGATTTTCAACCACTGTGCCGGCTTTTTTTTGGATACCACAACTTATTTAGTCTTTTTTAACTTTTATACTATATACAATATAGGTGGGAACCAAAGGTTCCTAAAAGATATTGTCCCGCTTAAACGGAGTGTGCTATGCAGT
>NW_027317858.1:0-8723 GCF_032062135.1 Pyxicephalus adspersus | reverse complement strand
CAAATTTACACTTTTTCACATATAAATTCATTGTAATGCATTCAATACAGATATTTTCTATTGATATTTTCTATTGAATTCTATTGAATGCAATGCAAATGAATTTGAATTTCTCGCCCCGCCCTAAACAGAACGTCTGCACACACGGCTGTCACCGGGAACTCCCCGACGACTCATCGGGTACAGAAGATGCCGGCCGGAGGAAGAAAGAAGACGCAAAGGACGACGCAGGACGCTGGCGGATCAGGTAAGACGTGATTTATTATTATTTCTTATAGGTTTGCCTACCCTCAGTGTGACTCGGGCTTACCACTTCCAGCATCTTTTGTCTACCCCAAGTCACACTCCGGTTATGGCTGGGAGGGTTAATATGCCATTTCAATAATTTGTTTTATACGCTCCAATAATACCTGCTTGTTCTTCCTGAAGTCTAATGTATCCATCATGTCTGAGGACAGATGCAGTTTATGAGAAAGAAAGAAAGAAAGAAAGAAAGAAAGAAAGAAAGAAAGAAAGAAAGAAAGAAAGAAAGAAAGAAAGAAAGAAAGAAAGAAAGAAAGAAATGTAAGATATAATTTATGCACATCATAAAGATAGATCATGGAAGGATTGATTGATTGATTGACAGAGAGATTGGTAAAGTATATAGAATATAGAGAATAAAGAGCTAAATATAGATTGATAGAGAGAGAAATAAGAGAGAGAAAGGGGAGTAATATAGAATAGGGGATATATAAATAGATATGAGAAAGAAGGGGAAAGGGAGATAGTAAGTTTTAATATATTGAAGGATAAAAAGATAGATCATAGAAGAATTGATTGAGGGATTAGTAGTATGGATAGAATACAGATAGATAGACAGATAAATGAATAGAATAAGTATATCTATATATAATAGGGATAGAATATCGAAGGATAGGCTGATTGATTATGTGATTGATTGGTAGAAAGAGATATAAGGGAGAGAACGAGAGAAAGAGACAGAGCATGAGGTCTAACATAGAGTATATACACATCTTGAAAATGGATACATAGGTAGATCATAGAAGGATAGACTTATTGATTAATGGATAGAGAGAGACTGTTGTGATGTGCTGTGATTGTTTAGTAAAAAAGAATATAGAGGGATAGAATTAGAGAGAGATATGAGTAGGATGGGTACAGAGTGATAGACAGATAGACAGATAGATAGATAGATAGATAGATAGATAGATAGATTTATTAAATAATTGATAGATATATAAGAGGGAGATGAGCAGGATAGATAGGATACAGAGAAATAGATACATACAATATACATAGAATACAGATACAACATAAACAGAGACAGATGACAGATACTGTACATACATACATAAATAGAATATAGAAGGATAGACTTATTGATTGATTGATAGATATATGAGAAAGGGATGAGGAAGATAGAATACAGAGAGATAAACGATATACATAAATAGAATATAGAAGGATAGACCTATTGATTGATTGATTGATTGATTGATAGATATATGAGAAAGGGATGAGTTAGATAGAATACAGAGAGATAAACGATATACATAAATAGAATATAGATGGATAGATAGAACATAGACCCATATATACACTGAACTCCGTATAATTCAATGTCTTATCACACACAGAATATTTTTGCAGAATATGACTCCATGTTTGTGGAATGATTTTTTCTGGCACATTTCCCGGTCTCTTATAGGCCCGTTCTTGAACTCATCCAATGATCTTAGTTCTCAGGCCTTGGAAGCCGAGGTCAGACCGATAAGTGGAACTTCATTTCATCTCAGAGGTTGTTCACTGCTATAAAACTCTGTATTTAAGATAATGGATTAATGTGATGGATGTGCAGAGCGAGGGTTTTGTACATTCCTGAAATACCGATAGTAAAAACATAAGAGCTTGTACAAGGCTGGTCACTGAGCAAACACAATCCTCGGCATTCCCTGTCACTTAGGACCAAAGAGTCCCTTGCAAATTTGCCAAAAGTCTCATAATTGTTTATCTGCAGGGCAGTTCTGTTAAAGCTGAATTCTGCCAAAAAGCTAAAATACCAATTTACATACATACGCAGTATGAGAACTGTTTAACGTGGCAACTGCTTTGTAATTTTTTGTGTTCTGATTATATGACCCCATAGCCTGGCCTAAGACCCCACTTTCCTCCATTGACCTCCATTGATTGAGAGATTTATTTAGCTACATACAGCTAGCAATAAATATAAATATATCTTGCGTTTGGTCATCTGTGCTGTTTTTCACCCAAATTTCTATTTGGGGAGTGAATGCTGTGCAATGGATTCCAACCAATGTGTTCAGACTACATGATGGCTTGCACATTGAATAATGTTAATTATTTGCATGCCAGGTATACCTAATTTATATTCAACCAAACCCGGTGAGTTCAACCACTACTACTAAACCTCTTTAGGATGAATGGAATGTCAATTGCCAACAGGTCTTCTCCTCCAATATCAGTACCTAACCACACAAATGTTCTTTTGGATAAATGGGCCCATGTTCCCCTAGACATACTCAAATGGAAAGCCTTCCAGGAAGAGTGGAGGATGATCAAGACCAACCTTTCAACCTTTTTTTTACCCCTGAGGAACCCTTGATATAACTTTGGCCCTTAGTGAACCCTCGAAAAAAGGAGGTCAATGGAAGAAATACACCCTTAGGTTGATGATCAGTGAAAAAAATGTCCCCTTTACAGATAGATAAAAAGAGCTTCGGTGCCATGTTCATGACTCTACCAGGCCGCTTTGGCAATAAGGTCACCATTACATGAAAGGTCAATGATTCAAAGCTCAAGGAACCTCCAGCAACCCTGGTTGAGAATGACAAAAGGGGTGGTGGGCATCTTCACATTAATGACTATGGTCACCAACAAGCTCACCTAGGTGGGATGGTGAGGACCACCAAACTTTGGCCATTTCAATAATGTACTATATTGTATTATTCTGTAGAGTTGTTTAACAAGCTGTCTTTAATATTCCTTTAGGAGATGAGCTGGAGACACAGAGAAGTCTGTCTTCGGATCTTAAGTGTCTCTTCTATACTTCTATACATAAATAAGTAGCTGATCCATCATCTTCCATCACTCATTGGGCCAACGGCCACATTTCCTATCTGTAATAAAATTGCCTCCTGGGAGGATGTGAGTTCTTAATCTTTTATTCGTATTGTGTTACTGTTATATTGTGTAACTACATATTTTGGGATTGAATAAAAGAATTACTTCACTGTTCAATGTGACTTTGACAGATCGGTATCTTTGCTGTACTATAGCTTTATTACTGTATTATATATAGACTTGTTGATCCTAGTGTGGCCGCCTGACATAAATCTGGTGAAACCTAAGCCATATACTCGATGGATTTTAATTAGTTAGACATCACTGTCTTCAGTCAATCAGACCTCAAGGTCTTCAACCAGTCAGAGATTACTGGCTGCAATCAGTCAGACCTCATGGTGTTCAGACGATCAAACCTCATAGTCTTCAAAAGGTCAGACTGTGTTCAGTCAGTCACCCCACCATCTTCACTTATTCAGAACTCATTTTTATCAATCAGTCAGCCCTCACCATCTTTAGACAGTCAGACCTCAATTTCTTCAATTAGTCAGCCTTCACTTTCATCAGATGGTCAGACCTCCTTATCTTTAGTAAGTCAAACCTCGCTGTCTTGAGTCAGTTAGACCTCACCATCTTTAGACGGTCAGGCCTCAATATCTTCCATCAGTCAGACTTCACTATCTTTAGATGGTCAGACCTCCTTATCATCAGTCAGTCAGACCTCACTTCCTTCAGTCAAACCTCACTGTCCTCAATCAGTCAGACCTCCCTTTCTTCAGTCAGTTAAACCTCACCATCTTCTATCTATCAGTCCTCAGTGTCTTCAATTAGTCAGGCCTCACTGCGTTTAGTCAGTCATACTTCAGTGTCTGTGGTCAGTCAGACTTCACTTTCCTCAACCATTCAGACCTTTGCATCCTGACTTTCTGACTTCCATATCCTCAATCAAGGAAACCTCAATACCTTCAATCAGTAAGATTTCACTATCTTCAGATAGTCAGACCTCCTTATCTTTAGTCAGTCAGACCTCAATATCTTCTATCAATCAGACTTCACTGGCTTTAGATGGTCGGACTTTACTGTCTTCAGTCCGTTAGACCTGCTTTTTTTTAGAAGACCTCACCATCTATAGACGGCCAAACCTCAATATTTTCAATTATTCAAACTTCACTATCTTCATCAGGCATACCTCCTTATCTTCAGTCAGTCAAACCTCACTATCTTGTGTCGGGTGGACCTCACTGTCCTCAGTCAGTTAGAACTCTCTTTCCTCAATCAGTCAGACCTCCCTATCTTCAGTCACTTAGATCCCACTGTGACGAACGCCCTCTCGCCCCGTACCCCTGCGCAAAGACTTTCCAGCACGCTCAGTAACAGTCCACACAACGCAGGCCAAAGAGGGTCCGTCACGGGGCAAGGTTAACCACTCTGTAACCCCTGTGCCACACACACCATCACAGGTAGACTGCCACCACGTGCTTAGACGGAAGCACGCACCGTAACCCAGACAGGGATGTCTCAGCAATCACAATGTTATAGTAGCGTTTCGGGTTAGAAAGGTACACTATTCCTACTTAGAGCATTCAGAGATTCAGCTTACGCTTTTTATAGTGTTTAATAAGTAAAAACATAACAAACACAGTACATAAACAAATACAGAAAATATAGACTAATCTAAGAACAATACCAGAACTAAAGCAACAGCATAAAATAAAAGGGAAAACTGTGAAATAATACTTAGAGTTGGTTTGCCTTGGTCCGTGTTGCTGTGTAAAGTCCAAGTTATTAGCCAGAGTCACTGAGCTCCCTGCAGTGCTCAATGTGTCAGTGCCGTTGTCCTTAGCAACAAGATGGTGTCTGTGAGAGCTGTCTCTGCTAGATTTACACCGCTTTTTCTTACCAACCACAGAGGTGGGACAAATACAACAATCCAATGACAGCAGGATGGGGGCTGTCTTAAGCGCTGTGTCCACATGGAGTATGATGCTTTGTGGACACTTCCCAAAAAGCCCTTGTTCTAGCCATTATTAATAATTCCATAAGTACAGGTTTTATGAACTGGCAACCCCCTGATTATTAATCACCACAAAATATGGAGTTCACAGAGACCAAACTAGGCATGTCTGGGATTTATGGTTCACCAGGACAGGCTAACTATGGTTTCCAGGCTTTCCTGAGGCCTAGGAGACTAGTTCTCAAATTGCTCACCATAACGATCCAACTACAAATCAGCCAACTACTACTTTATACAGAATGGTATATCGGAAATACAAAGATTATTAATAAATGGGTTTCAGAATACAGCTCAGAGTTCTGATAGCTTTATCTAAGTTTTATAACACCTGGGGACACAAACTCCGACTTTTACAATGTGTGCTGTAAACTACGGGGTCTGGAGGATGCTGGTTGTTAGATCAAGAAATATCTGATAAGGGGAAATGTAAGACCCTGGTCTGTTAGAGGGACAATTTCCAACTAAGACATTTTAAAGGAGGACCATGTGCCAAGGGAAAATCAGGACTTAATATTTTCCACAATATCACACTCACTATCTTCAGTCTACCAGACCTGTCTTCAATCATTCAGACCTCACTGCCTTTAATCAGCCACACTTCCTTTTCTTTAGTCGGTCTGACCTCACCATCTTAATCTATCAGACTTCTCTGTCCTCTGTCAGTCAGACCTCACTATCTTCATGCAGTCCATTGTCCCTATTCACAACCTGACCTCTTACTGTTGGATGCAAAGTCTCCTTTCCTCCTTGCCAAACTATCAAAAAGCTTGGTGACGCGCTTAAATCTTGCTGCATGGAAAGTGAAGATATGGGGATTGCATGTTCCCGGGCACTCCAGGGGGTATGGATGCACTTCGAAGGGACACAAAAACTAAATTGTTTGTAAAACTGTTAAACTAAATTTATGTCCAACTACCTCATGGTGCCTCGTACCTGTGTGCAAATGTTTTCTGCTACCATAAACTTAGCCTAATGTTTATGAATGTGTATAAACACTGAGTGCATGCACAGGGGCCTCTCGTTTTATATATGCAGCAGAAAAACATTGAGGCTGTATGACAGAGCTGTGTTGGGCTGGATGGGCAGACATTGCGCACATACTTTGTGGCAGGTGCCATCATTTACATTGTAAGCTATCAGTAAGGTTATAGACCCCAACAATAACAAATCCCATTCCCTTCAATTGAAACAATTTGAATTCGGCATACAGCAGAATATAATACTGGCACACATATTTATAAAACCCTGCCAACCATTGCTAATGTGAAAGCAGAGCAAGCAATAGGACATTTATCAGGAGCAGATTGCAGAATTCCAGGACACAATTTAGATTTGTCCCGTCACGAGACACAAAGAGCGGAATTATCCAGCGGAAGGGAATCTCCATTGAGAATGCTTATTATATATTCTAATGAGCATCCTGGGACTTTGACTTGTTTACACAGCTCAGTCTATTGTGTGCTTTCACTATCAGTGTTTCTGTGAATATCCTGAAAGGTTTGGGTGGGGATCTGTGGGATTAAAGTGAACCAGTCCTGAGAGATTCACCTGCATTGCCATTGATGATTTCTTTAGAAGTTGCTAGCTCTCTAAAGCTGCGTACACACGGCAAATTTTTCTCGCCCGATAATCGGTATCGACCAATTATCGGGCGAAAATCTGCCGTGTGTACAGTCCATGACACGGACGATGGACGACGACCGTCCTGGCGGATCCATGGACGATGGACGACGACCGATCCTAATGAAAGGGAAGGGGAGAGCGCGCAGCAGGGTGCCGCTCCGTCGCTCTTTCTTACCCTACGAAAACCGGGGCTCTTTTGACGTCAGGAGGAGTCGTGTCAGGGAAAATCTCAATCTTGAATCGTCACAAGAGGGGTCTGCTCATCTAGCCCTTTGTTTAAAGGAGTTTTCTCATCCCAAGGGTCTATGTTGAAAACGGTATGATTTGGTTCCTTTGTAGACAGGCGTTCCTCTGGACAACTTTTGATTAAAGTTTCCGGCTCGAAGGACCAACAATTGTCAATGGTAAGTTGACAAATATTCACGACAACTTCTGAGGTATAGTAAAAGAATCAAAGTTTTATTCACGCGTGGGAAACTCACAACAGACAAGGCAATAGAGGTTAGGACTGTCCTTTCCTCTGTCTAAAGGAGTTTCTGAAAACTTTAACCAAAGAGTCTATTTTTTTATTCTTCATTTCCTTGCGTCACCGTCACCGTCATCCAAATCTGAGCTGGTCTTTTCATTAGTTTGCCTGAAGACAACAAGTTTTTGTTTTACTTGTTTTATATACATTCACAGCCCACACGTCTGATGAATCACTGAAGGACAGATCAGCAGAATGCCGATAGATGAAGAACTGGGCGCAGGGAGCATTTGAAAAGTGCGGCCACTTCTCAAGCTCAACCCCTGGAAATCCCTTCCCACCAATATTTGAGTGTATCTGGTTTGAGAATGTCAAGGAGTTCCATAACCACACCAGCAACGGCTATACATTTGCATGCATACAAATACATAAAAACCAAAAGCTGAACATTTATAGGTAAACTATCATATTTAGAAATATCTCTGGAGACAGTCGGAGCAAAGAAGAAGGTGTGATTTACAGGAAAGGACATCAATTAATGTTTCCTCAGTTTTTCCAATCAAACAAAATTGCTACCGAGGGGATCACTTTGGCATATGTCACTCAAGACACCAAAATACCACAGAGATATTTACGCCTGCTATCTCTCATGGATAGAACACCATAGGGTACAATGATGGTCCGAAATAGAAGACTTAGATATGGGGCTAGTGATATAGTTAGACACTGGATATAACTTATAGGTAGAGGTGGGAAACGGTATTCAATAAAATGGAAATTACAAAAGCAAGCCTGAAGCTCAGTAGGGGGAAGTTAGAGCCTGAGGCCAGGTGACACACGGCCTGTCGACCTGATCTACCTGGCCTCAGGCTCAAACTTCCCCTAGTTTTAAAGACCTGCTCCTTTTTATCAATGGTGAGGTACACCAGAGCCATCCTCGATTTCTGACCTAGAAGCTGTATTGAGTGCCTGGCCCACACATTCCTTCAAGGACACGCTCAGCCTGAATACCAAATAAAGAGCTGCTAATCTACAGCAACACAATTATTCATGGCCCCATCCAGGCCCTTCTCTCTTTTCCAAGTGAAATTAAGCTGGATGATGCCAAGTACACTGTGAATTTGGAATCCTGGGTTTCACTGTACTACATGGGATGGACATTAGCTACTGTTTGTGGATGGCAGTAAGCAACGCCATCACAGTGTAACTGGGATACTAAATGGAGGCCTCAGGCTAGACAAAGGAACATAAGCTATGTCTAATGGTCCCAAAGAAAGCCTTGGAATAGAGACATGGACAATAGTTATCTCCAATGATCAGAATATTCAAAGTTTTTCTAGGTCTCTCGTGCAGAGTGCCTAGTCTTATATCTGCCCCTATCCAGTAGTTTTCTGCCTGTTGTAAAACCTGTGGAGCTCTCCTACTGGCTTGGTGCAGCACAGAGACACTATTACTTTTACAAGATAATGAATGCATTTGCGAAAACATTTGGTGTACACGATTTTGTTGATATCATTGATGATTAATGTTTATTTG
>NW_027317857.1:0-8728 GCF_032062135.1 Pyxicephalus adspersus | reverse complement strand
TTTATATATATATATATATATATATATATATATATATATATGTATATATATATATATAATTTATTTATATAATATTATTATTATTATATTTATTAGAGTATTGGGATATGTTTACACATAGATGTTTGTTATTTCGTATCAAATCATCTTTCAAGGATTTCATTTGTTTGATTTCATTCTCTTTATCTGATTGTAGAAAGTCAAAGTAGTTGCTTCCACTGAGATGCCTGCTTCCTACTGCCATCCCTCTTTAGGTTTCTGTTTTTCCCGGCCATGAAGTTCATGTAAAGGAAGTTTCAACATGTTTTGGATTGAAATATTCATCATATGTAAGTGAATAATATTTTGTAACTTTGTTTTGGAACTATGAAAATGTATTATTATTATATTTGTTTAAATATTGTTATTTTTTGCAGAAATATCTGTATCTCTCCTAAAGAAGTAGTTTTATCCACGAAACGCGCCGAGGACACTCACATACGTATGAGGTAAATGAGTGACACAGAAAGTTGTTTTGTAATTTATCTGGATTTTTAAAAATTGTGTATTAAAGTTGTTTTTAATCATTGAAATATGGTTTATAGTGGCATGAATTACTTGAAAAAAATGTGAAAATATTGTATAAAATCTGTGTGCCTTGATAGCCCCAATTTCCCACAAATATTTTGGCATCAATATGGGGATGTGGCGCAATGTTTTTCTTACATATTGGGTTACTTCTACATCCATATTATTCTTAATTTATGTGCTGGGGATGCCGATAAAATACATCCCAGGCTGCACAGCTAAAGGGAAGCAGGGGCTGCTGCTATTTCTTTATTCTCCTTGGAGGTAGCGCACAGCATGGAATCGTCGAACCGATAAACATTTCCTAACATCTCCTCACCAGACTGGTGACCCTGTGTCTTTATGGAGCTGGCTTTGTACCCCGGGGCACAGTCATGGGGGAACAGAAAAGGGTCTTCACCAAACTGTGACCACAAGGCTAGAAGAGCACAATTGTCTACAATGTCTCATGTTTAACCCTTCATTGGAAACATCTGAACCCAACCATGGAGAGGTTCTTCAGACATTTGACCATTGGGCCAGGAATTGTCTACAATGTCTTTGTATGATGGGGAATTACCAGGACTTTTCATTGGGAACAACTTTTGGGGAGGTGTCCTCCTTACATCTGGCCAAATAAGTAGGTACTAATATTGGATGTAAAGACCTGGCTTACCATTCCAATTCTTCCCTAAGGTGTTCAGTAGGGTTGAGGTCAGGGCTCTGTGCAGGACACTCGAGTTCCTCCACACCAAACTGGTGCCCCCATATCTTTATGGAGCTGGCTTTGTACCCCGGGGCACAGTCAGGGGGGAACAGAAAAGGGTCTTCACCAAACTGGGACCACAAGGCTAGAAGAGCACAATTGTCTACAATGTGTATACCTATATACATCACCGATAACACCTAAACTGTTTGAAGGTCAGTCTACATACCCATGTTGCAGGTGTGATGTTCTGGTGTGTACAACATTTAGCCACATAATGTAGAAGAAGGGTCAACAAGTTCCCCCAAATGGCATTTCTTCTCCATCTCCAATCTTCGGAGCTCCTGGTGCAGAATTATGAATGCCATTTATACAAATTGCCTCCTCTTGCCCCATTGATCTCTGGTTCTCTGTATCCATTCCCAGAGATGTAGTTGAACACCAATGCCATAAGAATATATCTGCATATCAATAAAACTACATTTCTCTGCTTTCTTCTGATTTATTTTGGTCCCGGGACTCTTCCACCATGGTCAGTGGTTACCCAGGGAAAGTTTTCATTTGGTCTACCACAGTAAACACTTCTCAAAGTACAAAACCAAGATCGGGAGGATGTGAGAGTTGTGATTCTTTGAGAAGATACAAAGCTGCACCGACATTCAGTAATAAACCAATGAATGGCAAAGCACTTTAAAGAGGACCTGTCATGTCAAAGTGTGCCCCTATAACCCCAACATTTTATCAAGGAAGTTATATTTCCCTACAAATACAAATGTTCATCCTTGGCACCAATACCCATTATATTTTTAAAAAAATACAGAAAAGGGCATGCAGTTTTTTTATGAATGAAAGGTATAATAGTTAGGTAAATACATTAAAAATTTGTATTTATTTTCACTTAAGACATGTTACTATTTATCTACTTATGCATCTCTCCACCTGGCCAGCTTATTAATGATACTATTTTTTTGCAATTAATTCAGAATGTCAGCAGGAAAATTGAATTCATATTTTCTAAAATATGCTTTAACTTTGATTTACAGGAAAAATATATTTGCATTTCACTTGGGGCATGTTTCCATTACATTACATTCTCCTCTACGCTGACAATTTTGTAGACAATATCATGTTTGGAATGAACTGAACTGAGAAAATAACAAACATTAAACAAGAAATGATGATGATGTGGAGAATTACAATCAGCAGGTTGATTCTCTATAGTGAGAGGGCAAGGGGTGCTATGAGATGAGCAGTGAGCTACCCTAACAGCAAAAGTTGCATGTTTTACCCTTTTTTGCACCCCTTCTAAAGCACTTAAGGTGGCCCCGCTTTTGCCTACCCTTGGTCATGTGATCCTAAGCCTCCATGAATAAAAGAACTGATAACCAATCTGTGAAAGGGGCGGTCCAGGGAGTTAAGAAGGGGAGGTGCTAGATGATGCTGAACGCTTTCTAGCCTGGAAATGGGCTGGGAAAGTCCTTTGTCTGACTTTTAAAATAAATTACTATATTATTATAAATAAGAAAATACATATACAATTGGGACTTTTAAGGGAATATCAGTTCCAATTTACAATGTAAAATTTATAAAAAATGTTATTTAAATACAAAATAACAATAAAAATCACTCATAAAAACATATACCACCTTGGTCAATATCTCCTGCGTGGACACCACATATGATCCTCAGGTTGTCAACGTGTTTCGCAGGACTTATGGCAAGTAAAACAAGGAAATCAATAATTTTGACACTTAATCAGCTGATCAATGTTTATATATATATATATATATATATATATATATATATATATATATATATATTTCTTGTTATGGGTTTAACTGGGGAAATGGCCTTAAGATTAGTTATATAGAGGAAGTACAACAGTCTTTTCATTTTAAAATACATTATGCAGCTTGGGTCTCTTTGAGTAATGAACAATTAGTGTCTCTCAGGTCAGTTTAACCAACGCCAAGGACTATATGTAAGGGTGACATTCTCCCCAATGGCCAGCAATGTAAGAGGAATTCTTCCCACTGATCACCACACTAATAATGTGTGGATATAATATTTATAAGAGGGGGTCCCTGAAGATATGAAAGTTATTTCAAGGGGTTCCTCCATGTTGGAAATGTCCAAAAACAATGATATAGCAAAAAGGACACAGATAGAAGCAGGGCTGAAAAGGCCATACTGAATAAAGAGAAATTGAACAAGCAGTTTGTGGCTGGACTGTCTCGTGATGTTGTTTTTAAGATTCTCCATCTCTCTAGGTGGAAGCCATCATCAAGATGTGAGAAGCATGAAACTCTTCCTCACGTGGACAGGCTTCCTCCTTCCTATTGTATAGGGATGTCAGGGGCTTCCCAGCTGGGAGAACCAAACAATAGGGAATATCTCTATGTCTTCCCATATGAGTCTCACATCCTCCTGAACCTCACCTTGTGGTCTATAAGATGTCTAGACGTCTAAAGTTCGCTGGACTCTTCCGTGATGGTCACCTGAGGCTACCTAGGGAATGTTCTCCTTGGTTGACCATGGTGAAACTGACTGACATAGGATCAGATCAGGATGATGGGAGAATAGTGATTGCTGGTGTACCAGAAGATATGTGGAAGTTCTTAGTAGGGATTCTTAATGGCCAACCCAAGGCAAGGCTCTAAAGCTCATGCTGCAATTCCCACCTACAACATGAAGCTATCCCTTGCCATGAGATGTTCTTAGTCTTGTTGGTTGGATGACACCTGGCATTGTTCAACCTAAAAGACCAAGGACATACCATGATTGCCACCTTCTTGGGAAGGTATTACCACCTTGCTTTGATTCATGGCATAAGGGCAGATAAAGTTAATGGTACTCCATGCAGCACAGAGGTGATCACATCATCAACATTTTCTTCATTGTCCACAACTCCACCACCGAAGGTCAGATGACCAGGAGGAATCACATAGGCAACCTGAAAATTTAGGAGAGGCCCTCCAAGTTCAAAAGAACTAGAGGTCCAATACCAAGCTTAGAATTCAGCTTTGCACAGAACGCAGCCATGGTCTGACATTATGGTTGAACTATATTTTTCAGTCTTGCATTGTCACTGTGAAGGTCATCTTCGTCCTTTTCTTCTTTCTTCCTTAGCCAGTGGGTGGATTCTACAAATTGAGAGAATGATGCCTTGTACAGAATCAATGACGCTCTGTGCAATCGTATCCTGTGAGCCTGTTTGAGAGGGGATGGGAGGAGCTATGACACCCTGGGAAGAGCCATGACACCCTGGGAGGGGCCATGATACCCTGACCTCACAGGAAATGGATAATGGTAAATGTCTTTCAGTTCTGGAATGGTGATCATTTGATTCTGCAGGGGATAGCACCATAGAGAAGGTGACTATAGCAGCCTCAGATTCCTTTTTATTCTATTTCAACTTTTTCATTGTTTTTTTAAGATAAAGTATAGCATGTTACATAATTCATGACCACAAAACATGTTAAATTCCCCAACATTTTACAAGGAAGAAAACAACAATTATACTAAACAATAGAAAAGATAGTTTTAAGATGTATAAATTATACACCCATAAAACTGTACATATAAGACATTAATCATATTTCAATGTTCCTATTGTTTTAATTGCTCCTGGGGTGCATTTTTATTAATAATATGATTTTTCATATAAACTTTTTTGTTGTGCATTTTTTATTTTATCTTTTATGTAGTCAATAATCCAAATGCACTGTTTGCAAAAAAAAAAGGTGAAGAAATATCAATATTGTTCTACCCATACTGGGAGCTTTCATTTATTGCTGTTCTTGCCAAATATTCAGAAATAGCAGTTTGCAGACTGACCACCAGATGGCGCCATACAATCACATCTTTTACATAGGAATTTGCTGCTCTATGAATTTGGAAGCTTTTATAGCCATGGGTAATAAAGTATATATATGCAGAGTATTTCTTTATTTACTTATTGTTTGCTCATTTTACATTTTTTTCCAAGGCCCATATTTGTAACATAAAAATTCTTCTCATGAACCAGCGGATAGTGCCCTGGGGTATCTCCTTTCAGACCTGGATCAGGGCATCATGGAAGCTCCTGCACAGTCTCTGGTGCTAAGTTGAGTTAAATGCACTGATATGTGCACTGACCATCTAGGACATTCATGTCTTGGAGGGTCTCTTTTAGATTCAGGTTTGGGTAACATGGGTGCCTATCAAGCATTCAGCAGCACCTCCACCAGCAGAATTCTATAATATTCATCTTTGCTTCCCTAATTTCCATATAAATTGTTCTGTAGGAAATAAAAGAATCTGGGCCAGCACACACAGTGATTAGACGCTCTCAGAAGAGGGGGCTATGGCATGGCATGGAAAAGGGGCTGTAAAAGGAATCTGACTTTTTTTGGAGTAATCAAATTTGGTGCAGGAAACACAATATAAAAGGAATAATAAAAAATAATTTGTGGAAAGGAAAAAGCTGCTCTACTTACAGCAGACTCCAGTCCACTGACACTAGAGATCTGATTTCATAACGCTCACCAAGACTGGAAATAAAAAACTATTATAGGTGAACCTGGGTGATATAAAAAACCTTGAATGAATTTTTTTAAAATGGTTTGCTATCAGTTGGCAAAAGTTCTCAATAGTGGACCAGATCCAGGTTTGCTGGATCACCCAGGTTCTCCCATGAGAGTCTATCTTCTCTAACCTTGAGCTTTGATAAATCAGGCCCTATGTAATAACTGAGAATGTAAAATCCAACTCAGACACATACACACATGGCAGTAGTTTATTCTTACTTCTTCTTTTTTACTTGTGTTTTCCAGATGTCTTTGGACTGGTGACATAACAAGTCAGTTCCTCTTCCTCTTGTGGTCTTTAATAATGTTGAGAACGACTCTGAAATTATAATGTTAATACCAATTTCTGTATCATTTTGTGCAATGTGCGGTTGTGGTGCCTCCTCAGGGGCAGGTCCATGACACCGTGACATCCAGGGGCGTTCTCGGCTTTCCAGTTTATTCAACCTGGAAAGAGACTGAGGACATCTTGTGGGGAAAAGTAATTAATTACTGCAGTCATTTTATTTATTTTTTGCAATTGGGCTTTAGGGGTTGTTATAAAAGCCAGACCATAAGCATATTCATGAAGCCATTTGTATAAGTGCAGCAGCAGTGACAACCCTCGGCTGTAATGTGTTATTGTGCAAACACCTGCAGGTCTCTTATCCCCACATATGACCCATTAGTGAAAAACTAAGATAAGGAAAGTAAATCCCCAGTCTCAGTTCTCAGGGTCTTCCCCAAACCCTATTCCCCACACTTGATAATCACGACAAGAGTCCCATTGATCGGCTTTGTTTCCAGCTAGCTGGTCCCGGGTTAAATATCTTTCACATTTTGTCCCCAAATTATTGACCTTACAAAGGATTTTAGTTTTCATTACTGACCACTCCCATCATCCAATCTGTATTTCTTCAGTAGGGACCACAGCTTATTATCAATTTACATTGCCTGGGGTTGATATAAAACAGATGAAACCCAAGTCATTAAAATCTAATCTATATTGTAACATGGAAATGTGATTTCAAATGTTTTATCTTTAATTCTGCAGATTTCCTAAAAATAATTTTTTTATATAATTTTGAGCATTTCCTTTAATGGGGGGACAACGATTTCCCAAATGTACCCCTAGTGAAGAATAACAGCCAGCATGTAGGGATAGTTTTATATCTGATCCATGATGCTGGAGCGCATATAGACAAGAAGAAGAAGAAGAGATCAAAAGCACAAAGATGGAAAAAAGATGAAAAACAAAATAAAACTAAACAAAGCATAAGTGGCCATTGTATGTTATTTGCAGTGAATATAAATCTTCTTTTGCAGGTTGTGCTTTTTTATATCAATCAAAACTTCAGAATTCCCATTACTATAGGAGGATTCACTTCTTTCTTTGGAAAGGAGGTTGTAAAAACTTTGTTACAAATTGTTACAATCTACAGTTGCATTCTAGTTAAGAGATACATGGTATCACCCATTTTAGAATACACTCTTAGTACACTTGCCTTATCCCAAAGTAAACAGTTATTGTTGAAAAAAAGAAAAATAGTAAAAGCACTTTGTTGGCAATATTCTTGAACCATTTCCAAATGATTAATATTAATGTGACAACGATTAAAAATAGAACAATCCTTTTAATATAAATGATTAAAACCACAGAGTTACATGAGACATCTCTGAACTCTAATGCAAAACATTTCCAGCTAAAAGTAGACAAAAACCCTCTACGCGTTTCGTGGGACTAGCCCACTTCTTCAGGAGGAATTGGTTCAATTTTCGAAAACTCCCTTCATACATATAGAGCTGGGGTGTCAAACTCAAATACATAGAGGGCCGAGATTAAAAACTTAGACCAAGTCGGGGGCCAAACTTGAAATTTATTGAAAAAATTGAGGAAGTTTACTACTTCATCCATAACTAACAAAAACAAACCCCTCTACACACACTTTAGGGTTAAAAGACTAATTTCTATCTATGCAGGCTGTGTGTTATTCATCCTCTCACATCACAAGTTTGTCTGACACTAAATATTACACTATGCAGTCTCTAATGGATTTAAACAAACACAATGCCCCTGGTGGTCAGGCATCATGTGATCATTACCTAGGCTTTGTGTCACATGATGGGTGTACAGGAATAATGTCTATGTATTGCATGTATTGAAAATGATGATGTGAGGTGGTAACGCGGGCAGGCGGGCCAGATGTAGTTCATTTTTGGAATTCTTTGGGGGACCAAAAAAGGACCTTGAGGGCCATATTTGGACCGCGGGCCAGAGTTTGACACCCCTTATATAGAGGTTAGAGGACAGAAGAGACAGGACAACAAGGGACAAAACATCACCATCCACCACTGGATATCTGCTGCCTTTTTTTGAGTGTCTACATTCAAGAAAAGCACCTAATCCCCATGGGGATTTTTGATGTGGAGCTGCGGGACTTAGACATTGAACTTAGAAGAGTCAATAAACTTTGGACACAATCATAATACAAGTAAAATGTGGATGGGTAGACATTTGAAACGAGTTGCAGGGTCCTCTCCTCCTCCTGTGTCTGTATCTGTCTGTTATTTACCATCCCTATTTATTGTACAGCGCTGCGTAATATGTTGGCGCTATATAAATCCTGTTAATAATAAAAATAATAATATTAAAAAATCATGAACCCTCTATGCATTATAACAGATTTGCACAGCTCTTACCCAAATCCACATTTGTATAAAATACAAGGGCATTGGTTTTTTTTGCATGCATCCAAAGGCGTTAAGAACTGAGCGCTTCCAGTGTTCCAAAATCCCAATAGATCTGCGGGCGCTGATTGTTCCCCGCTTAGCCATCCTGAATTCCTGGCGTTATTCCCTGGTCATTCAGTTTGGAAATTCAATGTTAGAATAGGAGCTCTATTTGTAAGTTATTCCCTCTTCACTTCCT
>NW_027317856.1:4465-8731 GCF_032062135.1 Pyxicephalus adspersus | reverse complement strand
ATTCACTAGTGAATGTCCCAGTATTATTTATAATATACCCTTTTCATGTAGAGAAACCACTTTAATTATCTTGGCTTTTTTAAAAAGTTCTACACTGTACAGCACAAGTTAAATCATCAGTGGTCATCCAATGGCTGAAGAGATATGCCCACCATGGAGCCAGGGGCAAAGATGGCGCCTTCCAAGTATACAGTCCTGGACCTGTTAACGCTGCAGGAAGTCTGTGCCATAGTTGGTAAGTATGCAGTGTATACCTGCCGATCATGGCAGAAGCTCACCACCCACCAACAAGTTTATTTCCGCTTTGACTGGTATCAGTTTAGTAAAGTGTATTTGATGAATAGCCATGGTTTGATATGCTTCTCAAAAAATGTCTTTTATGTTAGCAAGTTAATAAAATGTTTCCTTTGTACTTTTAAGGACAACAAGCTAGAAAAAAAAAAATGTTTAATTTAAGCATCAATTGTACCCAATTAGACCTTCATGTACTTAAGGGCATCCTTTTTTTATGGAATAGTTTATTTCATAGTAACTAATATTAGTCTTTGTTTATACTAGCAGTCGTCCTGTATACAATACATAGGTATACTTTTTCAAGTAACCCATTTTTGGGGTGGGAGATGGCGAGGACGCCCAGTTTGAAGCAGCTCTGCCTGGATATAGTTAGGTTGGCACTAGGATGAAAAGTTTTTGGAGATCATTCCATATTTTATTTCGATCAATTTCAGATTGTCCACGAGTGGTTGCAGTCACCACCTACCCAGATCTGTTTAACAACCTTTAGTCAGGGCAGGTAAGCACATCTAAGATAGGATCTGTGAGCTTTGGCCCCCGTAGTCATTGTGTCTTCACTTCTGAAGATGAAGGTACAAAGCCAACATTCCAGTTGACCATTAGCCACTAACTGTGGCTAGGCCTGGCCACTGCTGTGTTGGTGCAATTGTTACCCCCTGGTTGTCTGTCATGGGTGGCCGAGCTGCAACAGCTAGCAGGTAAGGATGTGTGCAATAAACCTAAAAGTATTTATTTTGTTCCTGATGCATGTTGTCTTCCCTCTCCTGGGATGTGTTTTGCCATTTTGGCTCTGTAGAATGAATCCAAGAGCTGAACTCCCAGTAATATTCTGTGTTTTGGGTGCAACCTATGTGAGAGTAATTTTGTAAGTCCCTGCGATGGAGATACATGATGGAGAGTAATCCTCACTTTCTCAGCCCAAGCTACTCAACCTGGACTTCCTTCAGCTGCCATCTTCCTTCAGTGTATTTTAATTTTAATATTTAAATCCTTAAAAACATAATTTGGCACTTTTTTTATACGGACTACTCGTTTTAAATGGTTAATTGAATAAATAAACGTATTTAACCTTACCACGTGATGCCATTATATCAGCCCTCTCGTTGACTTTTTTTACATTATGTAACAGTTTTTTGTTTTATTTTTTATTTAATTTGAATGTGAGGGCCTCTGTCTATGGTGGTGAAGACTGAATGCTGCAGCCTCTTGGGATATAAATGTCACAGAGCCGCGGTCTGCTTCTTCTGCGCCCAATCTCGGGCATGTGTATAAGGGGCTTTCCCTGCTAAAAAATGCCAATCTCACACATGTGCAGTGGAATCGGCGCTTTCTTTTTACATGTTCAGGAGAAAACGTCCCCTAATGTCCGGCCCGTGCGAGATCGGGTGATCTGATGACAGATGAAGAACAATCCAGGAAACAATGCACATTGCTGGAGGAATTGAAGGTGCTGTGGAAATAAATAAAGCTTTTTATTTTTATTTTTTTTACTGAATGTTCTGAACCCTCTTTTTGGGTACAGGTAACCCAAATCTTATATTGTTACTCTTTGTACATAACTTAAAGGAGAAAACATCCAAGGACTAACATCGACCATGACACCAAATCTTTATATCTGCCCAGGAAAGAGTTGAAGTTTTTATTCCGCCATATATGACTGGAATCCCAGGTATGAACTATCAAGGTCTGGGCTGTGACAACCTCTGATAAATGGCCTGTGGCAGGAAGGACATTTATTTATTTTCCACTTTTTATTTATTTATTTTGCAATTGTTTAAACGTTTGTTCAAAAATACCTCAGACACTTCAGTCTAACAGCTTGTTATGCCGGACATTGCCACTAGGGGGAAGAATTTTATTCCATAAACCATTCCAGGTCTCTGATAGGCCGCCCCCATCACCACAGCTCATAGAACGCCTACTCGTACACCGGAAGTCCGCCTTTCCACTCACATGTTATAAATGCAATGATAGATCTGCTTTAAATCTATCACATCACCAAATCCAGGTTTTTTTGTGTTATTATTTAACAGGATTTTTATAGCACCAACAAATTATGCAGCGCTGTACATTAAATAGTGGTTGCAAATGACAAACGAATACAGACAGTGACACAGGAGGAAAGGACCCTGCCCCGAAGAGCTTACAATCTAAGAGGTGGGGAAGCAGCATACAATAGGAGGGGAGATTTGTAGTGATGGGAAGTAGTGAGGGTTTAGGAGACAGAAGAAGACAGCTAGGAAAGTTTGAAAAAATAGGTTTTGAGAGCTCTAGAAAGTAGGAGCCGAATAGGATGAAGGAGACCATTCCAGAGAGTCGGGGCAGATCTAAAAAAAAAAAAAAAAAAAAAAAGTCTTGCAGTGGTGTGTGTGAGGACCCTTCTATGTAATGTGAACTGGACAACCCAGTGTAGTGATGGGATTTTGGGACTGGCACATCCTGCTAGTCAGGCCTGTTCATTTTTATGATTGACAATCTGCATTAAATATCACAAGTTTTGCAGCTAGATAAATTGGTCACTTCTATTGCAAGGTGCTGACTTTTCCCTCAGGTTTTATATTCTGGATCAGAGTGCTGTGCTGCACCCAAACCAGTTCTGGGTTAATCCGAGAGAATACTTACAAAGCAAATGTGCTGTCTTGTATTATTACCTTTCTGTCATTAGAACCACATGAGTGTATCTTCATAAATTTGTCTGTGATGTAACCTGTTAGGTATGTCTGGAAATACCTGTATGTGGTGCACGGCTATGTGTCACAGGGTGAATGTTCCATTGGATGATTGTATATTTATTACAGCCTACAGGTGAAATACTACTTTCACAGACTTTATGGGTTCTGTTCATAAAGCAGTGTATCTCACATTTACTGAAACATTCTCTGGTGGAGAATTTCCAACGCCTATGTGTTTCAATGAAAGTATTTGATTCTCCACCAGGAATTGTTTCCATGAAAGTCACATTCACTGCTTTATAAATAGACCTCTAGGAGTTCTTGTTTTGATTTCATTCAATCAGTGTATTTGAACTAAAGCGAAAGTGGTATTAGGCAGCTGATCTTTCACTTATGAAGGTACATTTTTGTTAAATCTCTAATATGTAGTTGTGTTGGCTGTCATCATTCAGTAACAGAACCATGTAGATTGACAGTGTAAATGAAAGTGTAATTCACCCGAGTCACTGGTCACATGACACTTGTGTAGGAAAACTATACAGGCAGTCTCCGGGTTACATACGTGATAGGGACTGCAGGTTTGTTCTTAAGTTGAGTTTGTATGTAAGTCAGAACAGGCACAATATTTTAATAAATGCAATTAGGACAGATGTTTGTCTCAACATATTATTAGGCAGCGTGGTGTCAGTTACTTTATAAAATCCCCACTATGAGTTAATCACAAACAATCAAAAAAAAAAACTTTATGGAGCCTAGACATTCAATCACTTCCAGAGCAAGCTGTGCTTTCATATGTAAAAAGAGACAACTGCAGAGTTTGTCTTGGTCATTAAAGAGTTACAAGAGGCTGCAGATCCGCTCAGCTCTTAAGATCACTCACAACCTCAGCTGTGTTAAGCAAAATATTACTTCTGCAAGTCATGCAATTGAATCTGTGCGTGTTTTACTTTTTGTTTATCCTGAGAGAAATGGGAGCCGTTGTAGAAGTAATTTACAGTCCTAGGAAATGAATAATACATTTCTGTGTACATCTTGGTTGGATTGATACATAACAGTCATATGATGGTGGGGTTATCTGACCATAGGTTTCAATCTGTTACAGGATGACAGTCAGTTTGTGAAGTCATTATCAATTTACAATGTGATACAGGGTAATAAAGAATGAGAAACTCTATGTTGGTTTTTGTCCCTGTGCTTGGGGTATTGGGGGGGGTACAAGTGTCTGGAGGTAGAATCTGTCAAGACAGCCTAGCAGTGTGTGTGGCCAAGAGACTGATTTTATGGTAAAACCTGCAGCTTA
>NW_027317856.1:0-1416 GCF_032062135.1 Pyxicephalus adspersus | reverse complement strand
TTTTATGGTGGCAATGTCTAATATGTTCTAAAACTGATTTATGCATGTTATGCTGCTCATCCCAGCCCTGCCTGTCAGTCAACCGGATCTGACTTTTCTCTGCTACTATTTGGTAACTGTTGCAGGTCGTTTTCCTACTTCCTGCTAGCATGATTTTTGTGCTGCTTCTTCCTCTATTCTGCAATAGTTTGGTACCAAGTCAAATTCAGGTTCTTAAACTGCTTGCATAAAATATCCTTCATTTTTAGTATTTTATTTATGGGTAACATGCAGAATTATTGTGTCTTTCATATCGGCTTTATTGTACACCTAAGTGCCAAAAACTTTCCTAAATAATCGCTGGAAGCATATAGTAGGCATTTACTGGTGCCTGCATGCCAAATTCTTTCTCAGTGTTAGCAACTTCCTGGGTTGATTGGAAGAGAGCCTGGCTTTACCCTTCCAGTTTCCTCCCATGGTTGGTCAGTGAGAATTCAACGCATAGTATTAGGCCTATAAATATAGTATTAGTCTAGTATATAACAGTATTATAATGGAGCTTAGGAGATTAAAAGAGTTGAGGCCATGCTCTTGAACCATCTTTCATGATTTAAGTGTATTCCATATATAGTACATATAATAGGAGAGCGCTTCATTTTTTTAAGGTTGGCTGATCCCTATGATGGGCTTTCCCTCTGGTCAACAAGCACATGAGGGGAATAAAGCTCCAACTTAAAAGCAGAATTTCCCCCCACCAGTGTTTTATTTAGATAGAAGTTTTTTTCTTATAACACTCATCAGCTGCACAACATAAAATTTTAAACAAAACACTTTCTTCCTTAGGATCAGTGCATCTCTTTTTGTATTTCTGCATTTGTACCTCCCTGTACATAGATTCTTAAAGGGACTGTATTAGGGGGTTGTACAATTAATATAAGCGGGGTAAAATATTTTTTTTTCCTTTTGAGCCAGCAAGTATCACTTTACAGAAGAACTCTAGGTGACTCTTTCATTCTCACTATAGCATTTTTACCTAAAAGTTACTTCTCCTGAGGTGCCAGGTAATCTTTAGACTTTTGTCACCTTCATAGACTGTAGTCCCCATTACACATTGCCACTCTGGCAACTCCAGATATGAAACCTAATCTGCATATGAGAACCTGTCACCTCAATATGCAAGTGCTTTATATTACAAGTAAAATAAAAAAAAAATACATGGAAGTCTTTAAACTTCTTTTCACATGATGAATAAAACCTAGTGTTTACTGAATTAAATGGTTGGAGTTGAAATTTAAATGCATAAGTGAACAGATTATCAGAGCGATAATGAAGTTGTCTCCTCTCCTCAAACCAGACTGCAATCTGTTGTCTCTTTAGCTAATTCCTATTGCTCTGGGAATCCTTTCCCTTGTATTAAATGTTTATTTGTAAAACAAA
>NW_027317855.1:0-8740 GCF_032062135.1 Pyxicephalus adspersus | reverse complement strand
TCTCCCATCCCATTCCTCCCCCCCAGAGTGTCCCCATCTATTATTATGGAAGTGTTCTGTCTCCTCTCTCCGACAGGTGAATGTTATGTTTGCAGCACATGAGATGCAGCAGCTCGGTGATGGAGAAGGCTGATGCAAGGCTGATGTAAAATCTATTATACAGAGAAGTATTATAGTAACTGTACTTATAGATGAACTGTGTAACTACGTGGCCCTCCCTGGGGACAGCACCTCAACACAGCTTTACGTTTCCTGCGGTTGTTTTCCAAACACCTTTCATGTTTGTTGTTTTGCTGGAAGACAAAAAAATAAAAAAATATGTTCCTATCAGTTAACCTCTTCACTCCCGGAATACAGGACAGAGAGTTGGATGAGGAGGTTGCAGCAATGGTGAAGGCAGGACACGTCTTGATAGATCCAGCATTTTTCTTTTTATATATTGAATGCATGAATGTGTGATTATAACATTCAGGGGAGGTTTTAAGGAAAATGGGGTACTAGGGAAATATGAAGGGGGGGACATGAACTGGGAGATGAATGGTTGTGGTTGTTTCAGATGAGAATCTGACATGTACACAGAGATCAGCTGATGTCGTTCTTGGAAGTATCAATGAACGAAGATTGGAAACAATTGCTATACAAGGGAGGAGAGCACAACGGGGTGCTGCTTGCATGTCTGTCCCCTCCTCTTTTCATAGAATAGAACAGTACTCGCTCATCTAGAAGCTTTTCTGAAAGATCATTTCCAGCAACAAAATATTGCATCCTAAAGCATCCCAGCTGCCATGCTGTCTGTTGGGGCCCTGGAGAAAATGGGGACCCAGGTGACTGCCCTGGCCGTTTATTACCATACCCCCTCCCTCCATCTGGATCCTGAGCTGATGCCAGCATAGAGGTGACATATTCCTGCAAGTCCTGGTTGACACCACTACAGCTGATTCACACCTCATAATGTGCTACAAAGGTACAATGTTGTATAAACTATAGAGATGGTACGTAAAGCCTTTCCTTAGTGTTCACTAGCAGCACAGTGTGTGCCATCAGAAATTCTGCCATGTATCTGCAAAGTTTGGCCCAAGCTCTATGGGATTTCTCCTTGATCCTGACTAAAGCTCTTCGTCTCACCAGCTCCCTCTTGTGGTTGCCATCTCACTAGCTAGCTTTGAACGCATACCAATGGCAATGGTGACTATGGTCATGTGGGACCAACACTGTAGCATCCAATATGGCCGTAACATTCCTATGTAGCTTATATCTACATCCCTCCAGCACAGAGGCGTGGAAATAGCTGATAAATATTTGCATCAAGATGGTAAGTGAAGTTAAATATTGTGAAGCTGCTGTTAGGGTAGAAGGTTTTCCAATGTGAAATGTTCATTCTGAATCATCACAATCAATACTTTGATGTCAGCTTCAGTCAGTTTCTAACAGCTTAGAAACACCTGCTGTGCCAGCCAACAGTCCACTCCCATAGATTTGTAAACTTTGCAAATGAATTGCTCCACCATGCTCATAGATACAGAGATGAATGAGAACTTTTTTTTTTAATGTGCTTTTACCACTCGTTCAGAATATACAAAGATTTTATCATGGATGATGTGGGTACAGGTTTGCCTAATCCCAACGCTGGCAAGAATTGAAATGTAAAAATGCAAAGTACGTGCTGCATTTCCATATTGTACTGCAAGAACAAAAAACACTCAGTCCAGCTTAAGGCATTACAAATTAAAAACCATATGCATGTATTCCTTCCAGCGTAATACTTCCCCCTGGTTACAATTCCTGTACGTCTTCATTTTAATTCAGTAAAACCGTTCCGTGCTCTCTCGCTCGCTCTTAAAGGATGAACATGAAGTCAACAGATGTATTCTTATTCAGCACAAAGCACATTAATGACCATATGGTACTGTATAGCTGCAACTGCAACAACGGCAGGAAGACAAAAACTCCATAACAAATCTTCATTACTGCTTATATGTACAGTGCTGGGGATTGTTCTCCCGCTAGAGGGAAAAAATAAATACTTTTCACGCTGCTTTTAGGATCTACCTGGGGTTATAGGTTCATGTAACCGATATATACTCATATACAGTGGCTTCAGTGGCCCCCTTCACTACTTTTGCTAGGTTGCAGCCTGATGCTACAATCGTTAAAATTCTTTGTTTTCCCATCAATCTACACTCAGTACCCCATAATGAAAAAGTGAAACAGAATTTTATATAATTTGGCCAAAAAACGAAATTTCACATTCCCATAAGACCTTTTGCAGCAACCCTTGAAATTTAGCTCAGGTGCCTCCCATTTCTCTTGATTGCTGCTGAAATGTTTCTGCACCTTGATTGGCGCCCCCATGTGGTAAATTGATTGGACATGATTTGGGAAGGTGTCACCTCTCCATGGAAGCCCTCATAGCTGACAATCAGAGCAAGAACCAAGCAATGAGGTCAAAGGAACGGCCTGCAGAGTTCAGAGATGGAATTGTTACAAAGCTCAGATCTGGGGATACTACAAAAACATTTTTGCTGCATTGAAGGTTCCCAAGAGTACAGCAGCCTCCATAGTTCTCAAATAAAAGAAGTTTGGCAGAACCAGGAGCTGATTCCCAGCCAAACTGAATCAATAAACAACCGTTCGGGAATGACCACAATGCAAGTCAAGGGAGGAGGGT
The DNA here is from genome assembly GCF_032062135.1 of Pyxicephalus adspersus. Taxonomy (NCBI): domain Eukaryota; kingdom Metazoa; phylum Chordata; class Amphibia; order Anura; family Pyxicephalidae; genus Pyxicephalus; species Pyxicephalus adspersus. The sequence continues at coordinate 6,072 of NW_027317855.1, read as the reverse complement.
ATAGCATGGTGGTGCTCGCTTATCCGCTCCCCTCTCTATAGAACAGAATGGAGGTTGTGTGTACAGCGCTTGTTCATCATAGTTGTCCTACACAAATTATACTTATACTAACGTTTATACTTACAGTAAGATTAATGTTTATTGATTTACTCATTCATAAGCAAGGTATCCCTTCCCCTTTCTCTGTTATCTTTCTAACATTAAAAATATTTTGAGATATGCTATGTAAATACTTTTATTGAATCACATTATATGTTGAAAGAATGTGAAAGATTTTAATTCTGATTAATATTAATTTGGAACCTAGTGTATTTCGGGTCATTATTACCCTTGGGATAGCCAGTTTGTTAGCGAAACGCGTCGGGTAATACTAAGCTGACAGTGATCACGTACTGGAAATACAGTTAACATTAAAAATTGCTATAGTCTATCTGAGGTTTGGGCAGTAAATGTCTAATGCCAATTTGGCCTAATCCATTTATTTCTTTGATTAGGAACGTATGTTGTCTATCACTTTCTACAAGTGTTTGTTATAAGTAAAGTTTATGTGCATTCCAAAGAGCTCTCTTTTGCCTCTCTATTTTAAATGTACTATATGAACCTAGGGCTGGCATACCAATTACGTGTAAGGAAAGAACAGAACTCGAAAGCTTATACTAATCCTGCTTTTTTTAAGATGTTGTTGCATGTAACAGAGCAAAATGCACCATCGCCACATTCACCAAGCTAAGTGAAATATCCCTTGTAAGGTGATGATTCACCTTCATTATTGAACATCCAGAAAGGCCAGGAGCCTGTGAAAAGGAAGGTAGTTGGTGTAGGGCCAGCATGACTGGTTGGGGAGGCTGAGCAGGGCAGGATAGGAATAAATTTGTGGCGTGGGAGGTCAGGACGAGGTTAAGGCAGAGATAGATGGAGAAAGTAAATAGTGGGTGGAGAATAAAATATATGATGTAGGCAGGTGGGGTAAGGGGGTAAGGTCAGAGTTCGGGGATAGCAGGGAAGAAAATTCCCACCCTTCCCTGTTTTCAGAATCGGGGTATGGAAGTGGTTTAGATGATTAAGGAGATTGGCGGTTTGAGGTCCTCAAGGGCAGTGCGTTTAGAAGGCGATGGAGTGGTTAGGAGAGCCATCTATGGTATGGGGTCACCTAAATGGTGAAATTCATCAGCAAGTGGGTGGATATTTGTATGGGTAAAGTATGTATCATAGTTGTCCTACACAAATTATACTTATACTAACGTTTATACTTACAGTAAGATTAATGTTTATTGATTTACTCATTCATAAGCAAGGTATCTCTTCCCCTTTCTCTGGTATCTATCTAACATTAAAGACATTTTGAGATATACTATGTAAATACATTTATTGAATCACATTATATGTTGAAAGACATATAATGAATGTGTAAGATTTTAATTCTGATTAATATTATTTTGGAACCTAGTGTATTTTGTGTCATTATTACCCCTGGGATAGCCAGTTTGTTGGCGAAACACGTCGGGTAATACTAAGCTGACAGTGATCACCTACTGGAAATACATTTGATATTAAAATTTGCTATAGTCTATCTGAGGTTTGGGCATAAAATGTCTAATGCCAATTTGGCCTAATCCGTTTATTTCTTTGATTAAGAACGTATGTTGCCTATCACTTTCTACAAGTGTTTGTTATAAGTAAAGTTTGCATTCCAAAAAGCTCTCTTTTGCCTCTTTATTTTAAATGTACCATAGAAACCTAGGGCTGGCATACCAAAACATGTAAGGGGAAACAGTACTCCGAAACTTTATACTATATAGAAGGAGAAATCCTGCTTTTTTTAAGATGTTGTTGCATGTGACGGAGCAAAATGTACCATCGTCACATTCACCAAGCTAAGTGAAATATCCTGGAATATGTGGACTTCAGAAAATTCCCACCCTCCCTCAGGGTATGGAAGTGGTTTAGATGATTAAGGGGATTGGCGGTTTGAGGTCCTCGAGGGCAGTGCGTTTAGAAGGTGATGGAGTGGTTAGGAGAGCCATCTATGGTATGGGGTCACCTAAATGGTGAAATTCATCAGCAAGTGGGTGGATATTTGTATGGGTAAAGTATGTTGTTAATTTATGTTATGTTACAATTTTGGTTAATAAAAGGCCTACGGGCCATTTAAGCAACATTTGTGTGATTATTTGTGAGTAAGTAAGGGGTAGTGGGGTGTGTATGGAGATTGGGAGGCAGGTGACCAAGATATGTCTTGCCACAGTCATGGCTGGATTATAGGTGCAGAGGGTTGTAGGATCATATTAGCATAGAGGGTCACAGGAGAACAAGATTCGTAGGACCACAGGTGCACTGGGTTGCAGAATTACAGAAGCTTGTGGGTCAATAGAGCACAAATGATCCCTTATTCACTGGAGCATACACAAAACTGATGTCATAAAGTCACTGGAGCACACGGTATGAAGACCAAGGGACACAAGCATCTCTGGAGAACAAGGATCGCTAAAAACTGCACCAGGGACTCATTTCTAGCATAGCAATACATTGCCCAATAGTCACTTTGCCTTCAATGTCTGGGCCAATCAGTAGAACCAATCATTTTGTTTTAATTTTTATATATATTATATTTTTATACAGAAACTTATTTCCTGCTTTAAACTTTCTCCAAAACTGCTAGGCGGAATAACTGTTACAGTATGGCCTATTTTCTTGACTGCTCGGTCTCTCATACATTATTGCAATTTCTGTTTGAAAGAGAAGGCCGTGTGTAATTTAGACAGATGTGATAGAATAGAATTCTTTTTTGGAGGACGGGATAGTAACTTTAAGACATCTAATCATGTAACTGTGACTCTGAAACACATTTACTGCTTTATTCACTATCGTAATCGCTGGCAGTATTTCAACAGGGGTCAGCAATCATCCCCTCAGCTGGGAGTCTTTTAACACAAGAAACATCTTCATGTTATGTGGGAAACGTATTGGCGATGCTGAAATTGAGAAATCAAAATGACCTTTCTTCTCAGTAGCATTGTAGATATTTTATGTTTGCTTATGTGGAATGGCATAACCAGACATTTTGTTTCTTTTGGAAAGTGAATGATAAAGCCGGGGCTGGGGAATAAAAAAATATAAGAAAAAAGAAAAAAAGTTTTCCGTAGATGAAGGTGATCTATTCAAAATGATGATCACCTGGAGGGCCTGGTTTATATTTGAAAATGAAATGAAAGAAAGAGCCATTTAGAGTTACAAAGTACAAATTGTTATAGTTACACTTGCTGAATTGGAAAAGTTTGAAAAGTTTCCTTTATAGCTTCAATCTAGCCAGATATGAAAAGCATCGGCCAGTTAACTCATTTGAGTAGTGATATATTGGTGATGAGTGGATGTAAACCCAATCATTAACATCTTATCTTTTATTATTTTAATGTAGTATTGAAAGTCAGTTCAAATAATTTTACAGTAAATCTGCACCTTTCATTAAATGAATACCTGCTGGTCCTGCCATGAAGAACCGATTACCCATTTATTTATAAATCATTTGTGGCGGTGTGAATGCTGATGTTGGGCAAACATGGCAAAATCAAATACTTGCATTGCACAGAGATGTGCAAATGCACCTGTGTTGAGTTTGCAAAGGGTTGTGTGAATGTTTTTTTATTGCAGGATGAGCCTTCTTGGATATATGGAGGATATGTATATTGATTGTTCTTATTGAATATTGAGTCCTAGAAGGATGCATGTGAACAATTTTCCCATTGCCTTCCATGGACCTAATTCAAACCTGTGTTGCCTAATATAGTGCAGGAGGTTTTTATAGTGCAGCAATGTACATTAAAGACTACATTGATTTCAATGACAATTTAAGATGCATTTTAGCATGTTTAGTGCATGAAACCAGTCAACCATTCATTGCCTTAAATAAAAAAACAACAACATAAAACATAGTGCATAAAACACACTAAAGTGCATTTCAACTTACTTTTAAATTACAGTACATGCAAAAAAGAATGGAGAGGTAAGTTTGCATTTACTTGGACAAATACACTATTACTTTGCCCAATTCCCCTTTAGTAATATCCATCTTAACAGTGTCCTCTTTCTAATAGCTCCATAACACCAGGGGGAAGGGGGGCAATATCCAGAGTTTTTTGGTAAATTGGGGCTTGTGACCTCTTACCATGGGTCAACCAAAGGTTCTAGCAATCATTAGACCCAAGCATTGCCTGAGAAGTGGCATCACTAGAACTCCCAACATCTGGCACCAACCAGTGCCTTGGATTTCAGTGCTAGTTGCAGCAGAGGAAGGAACCGTGAGGTTGTGAGGTATTTACTGGAATGGCTCCTTGCTGTCTCGTATTCATTGTTGGCCTAATTATAGCTAAATTAAAGCTTGGATAGAGTTTCTATTGACTCAGATCAGATCAGACATGGCTTATGTGGCTGTGTACATGCATATGAACCCTCGTGTTATACTGTAAGTTGCCCATTGGAGTGACAACTGGCGAAAATCTGGTGTGAATTGTCAGCTTTTCAGTCAAGGAGTATATACATAAAGCCATAATACAATTCCAACTATCTAGAGTAACCAGGTTTTCTTGCGACTTCTCTACCACTAAATGTTTGTGTCTCGCCTGCTGATCTCCAATAACACATTTGTTTTTTCTATGGTCATGATAGGCTTGCCCTTCAGTTGAAAGTCAAACCGGCTCGATATAACGGCGCGAAATAACGCGCAACCAGCGAGCGCGGATTTCATTGATGAATTAGGCTCATTGTGCTCTGCAAAATAAAGCAGTGCTCCAAAACAGGTAAAATTTGGAACAATTTTAGTTGGTACTTACTTTTTGCAGTGCAACACATGTGCATTATGGAGGTCATTTGAAATATATGCCAGTTCAAATTAATTTCAAAGACTGTTTAATGCATATGCATGTTATTAAGCATGCCAAACCTAGAGTTACCCCAATATTCGCATGAGTAATGTGCTAATAAAAAACACAGTTTTTTAAGCATATCTTTGGGCTTGGAATCCCCCACTTTGCTCATATACTGTATTACTAACCTCCAGATCTGTGCTTATTTGATTTGGTTGTGCAATGTTCCTTTAGTGGTAGGCAGACCCATAACTCTATGGATGGGAGATGGGAGACACATGACCTTGACAATGATGTTGCACTTCTCTCTAGAGCTGTGTTTCTCAACCTCAGTTCCATGGAACCTTGGGTTCTTTCAGAGGTTGCAAGGTGTTCTTTGAGCAAGGACCAATGTGTGCTTTTCAGGTCAGTTTAAATGGCACCAATTATCTTTATGGCTATCTGTAAGGGTGACAACAATATTGGAGGCCTCCTTCATATTGACCCGCTCACTAATATACTGTGAGTTGAGAATATAGTTATTATTGTGGATCTCCCCGAAAGACCTATACACTGATCTAGAGCACCAGGCTATGGATGAGCCCTGATCCTGGGCTGAAGACCCAGTAATTACAGAAAGTTGGTTGTATGATTTTAGGCATAAATAATCACTGAGTATTTCTTGTTTTTTATTATTGCTAGGTGGTCATTTTTTTCTCTGTGTTTCTTCCAAGTTGGACTTTAGATAGCTGGACATAAATACCATAACTAGAATTGAGCTTTAAGGCATTCTGTACCATAATACATTACAATATCTTTAACCTTTTTGAAAAGTATACTTTTTTCAATCCCAACTCTAATTTCTTTTTTGGTTAAATAGGAAAAGTTTGTAACACTTACTAGATTGTAAGCTCTTCGGGCAGGATCCTCTCCTCCTGTATCATTGTCTGTATTTGTTTGTCATTTGCAACCCCTATTTAATGTACAGGGCTGCATAATATGTTGGTGTTTATTAATAATAATAACAATAATAATAATATTATTGAGAAAACTTGGTGCCTTTGAACCTTCTAGAAAGTCCTTCCATTCCAAGAAGGCTTATTTCTTAGCACAACCATGGGTCCCCTTTCCCTCTTACCATAATTTAGCCATCTCTTGGAGTATCAAATTACTGTCTATGCTGTCCCCAAAAATCTACTCCCTTTTATTTCTCACATAACTTTTTTTATGCAGC
>NW_027317854.1:0-8742 GCF_032062135.1 Pyxicephalus adspersus | reverse complement strand
TTTTTTTTTTTAAATGAAAAAAAATTTTTTTTTTTAATTTATAGATTTTTTTAATTTATTCAATTTATTATTTTTACATGATTTTGTGTTTCAAACTTTATTATACTCATTATATTATATTATACTGTACAAAAAAATTTCATGAAAAACAATGTACCGCTTTTAGACATATAAAACCGGAAAGAAATGAACCACTAGGGAGGTTAAGGGATAATGAATGTTATGCTAGTGCAAGGAGTCCATAGCAACATCTGCTCCCTCTTCGAAAACAGGGGAATATGTTCATTCAGTCATGAAAAAGTAATGTGTACAGCAGAAGGGATTTTGACAATTTGGAGTTGGTGTTGGGGTAAATAAAAGTGAGAACTGTCATTATGCTCAGAACATGAGCATATCTATGCCGCAATGTAGGTGAAATGAAATAACATAAAAACTCTGCATTGTTCAGACTGTAACAGACCACCTGTAACATTATAGGTTTCCATGAAAAAGATACATACAGTATACTACCATTGATGTCTAGCTTCTCCATATTCTAATGGACTGGAGATGGCTGGTCTTTATATTTTGTGAGCCAGTTGCAAATACATGTAGCAAGTGAAGTTTAACCTCCCTAGTGGTTACCCCGAGTGAGACTTGGTGCGTGTGTATGTTGCCGGCGGGGCCGGGCTGGAAATTTAAAATCCATTTGTATTGCACTCAATACAAAATAACTGTATTGAATGCAATACATTGGATTTTTAGGTGTATATATAATAGTATGACTATAATATTTATTCTTTTTTTAAAATTAAAAAAATTTGAAAAAAAAAATGAGAATAGTAGAATTCCAATTCGAGTCATTTTTGAACTTGGAATGTTATTCTGACCTGAAATTGTAACTTGGTTTAATATTTGAGCATTCCAGGACAGGTATAGTAGACCAAATGGGCAATAACAGCTGTGCTTGTCTGGCGGACGGATTGTCTGAGCCCTACTATATCTGTCATTGACAAGTGCAGTAGGCCACCAGACTAAGACAGCTCCAACTGCCTAATTGACTATGCTGTACCATATCTGTCATTGATATGGCTCATGAAAAACATACAAATTCTGACTCAAAATTTCGGAATCCAATCAGATTTCTAAACCGATCCAACCAGATTTGAGTTAGAACTTTTTGTTCCAAACACCACTAGTCACAGGTCTTTGTTAGGTCACTTTGATTGGTTGGTGTGAATCCATTGCCAGAAGCCTGTGTACAGTGGTCCCTCATTGTCCTTAAGCTACGTACACACTTCCAATTATTATCGTTGGTAAACGAACGATGATCCTGCACGATATCTGCGAACGATCGTATAGCACCGATCCTGTACATACAGATAACGACACGATCGTTCGCAGATATTGTACACACGATAGATGTGATCGTTTGAATGATACAGGAAGTGACGTGCACCACAGGAAGTGAGCGAACATTTGTTCACCGCGCATGCTCAGACCATGGACGATCAATGAACGACAGTACACTCGATAGATGGTCAACGATCCCCCTGCTCTAAACCATGGCAATAACACTTTCCAGACAATTCCAATAATTCCCTTACCTCTAGTCTTCACTATTCTTCCATCAGCTAGAGCAGAGGTAGGCAGACTACCACTAGGCCATTTCGGGGGTGGCAGGACTCTCTCTCCCGTCCCGCCCTAATGGCTCACTCCCCCACCAAGAACACCCCCTAAAGGGAAATCCCTCTCCTCCATATGCATTGCAGAGGAGATGGATTTCCCTTCAGGGGGCGTTACCTATTAGGCTGGATTGGCCAGGGGGCGTTAGGCCGGAACAAACTACCGGCTAGGCCGTATCTAGCCTAAAGGCTGAAGTTTGCCGACCTCTGAGCTAGAGTATCGATTTCAGACAGACACAGGGTGTCAAGATCAGGATCCAAACCCAGGGGTGCTTCTGTGTCTGGCGGTAGCTCTACTGCCTGTTTTCACAGTCAAGCTTCCCTGATAACCTGTAGTGTCATGAACTCTGAACTCATTGCTCCTCCCCCTGACTTCCTATTTAAGCTCTGCCATGAATTTCCTGTTTGAAAGATTATTGTGCTCCTGCCAGTGTCTTGCCTTACTATTTCTACTACTACTGCACCGCCTTATCTGCTGTTTGCCTGTGTATTGACCTTTGGCTATGGATTTACTGACTACTTTTTTTGCTTGCTCCTGTTAACCTGATTTACCCATATACTGACTTTGGCTTTCTTCCTGACTACACTTCCATCTTGCTTTTGCACCATTACAGCTGCCTGTTAACTGAACCTAGAGTATTAATTCTGTGAACCTCCTAGTTGCTACAGCAATTGGACTCTGAGCTTGTTCCCAGACCGTGACACAGGGTGTCTATCTTCCTTTGAAGTGATTATTATTATTATTATTAAACAGGATTTATATAGCGCCAACATATTACGCAGCGCTGTACAATAAATAGGGATGGCGTTCTTCCTGCACAGACCGGCTCATCCCACTTCCAGGAGAAACCGCCATCCAACAACAAACAGCATGTGGGTACATATAAGTGATCCCACGTACTTGGAGGAAATCCCAGGTGCTGCAGGGAGCATTCGCTGCCATATTAGAAAGGGCAGCTGATTCAAATAGAATCAGTCAGCTTTCTGTCCTTTTGGCAGAAATTCGCAGCACTCGATATGTATATTTTGAGTTATGTATAATATATAGTATAAACATGCCTGTGACTGTCAACAAATCCATCAACAATTCGAAAACTGACCAGCTGCATCTGCTCTCGATGTGTTGAACGTCCTTGATCAGCGACATGTAAGGCGGCAGCGGGTTTCTTGCTAATGTGGCATAAGTTGATTTTTCTCTATAGGAAAGTATTATGATTTTAAATTACAACCACTTTGTGTTACTGTTGTGAACAGAGACAACTCTACTGTTATATTTTGTAATTATACAATATGTATAGATTGTGTACAGTTCTAAAAGTTCTTGTTTCTTTTTTCCACATGGGAAGGATAAAAAATATTTAATTTATGAGGGGTGCTGAGAAGTTCCTGGCTTTGCCCAAAAAGAAGAGAGGCAGAGTTATGCAATAACACATTTATTCAACATATTCCCCCCTGAGACTGATGCACTTGGTACAGCGTAGTTGCAGCTTTTCTAGACATAGTAATCAATATACACACAGTGAAATTATTATCTTTCTATACTAATTTTGATCAGTAGGGAAAGTCACAAACTTGCGTTCACACATTAGAGGGTGGGGTACCAACCCAACGCGTTTCGCCCATAAGGGCTTATTTAGGGGATACAGAGACCCTGAAATTGCAGTAATGATATAATTACAGTCATAGTTTAAGTAAATGTATATTATACAAAGTAGTAATGGGAAGAAAGCTACAGCAATTCCAGCGACACTTAGAATAAATAAATCACTTACAATAGGGAGTACAGTAGGGACCCTTATCCCAATTGTAAGTGATTTAATGGTTCTAAGTGTTGCAGGAACTGCTGTATCTTTCATCCCATTACTACTTTGTATAATATACATTTACTTAAACTATGACTGTAATTATATCATTACTGCAATTTTAGGGTCTCTGTATCCCCTGAGGAAGGCCTCACGGGTGAAAGATGTGTAAACTATACGCAAGTTTGTGAACTTTTTTTTGTGACACGCAAGTTTTTTTTCCATACTGATCAAAATTAGTATGGAAAGATAATAATTTCACTGTGTGTATATTGATTACTATTTCAAAAAGTTTTTAAAGGTTTTGTACTTAAATAAAAATTCTAGTGATTTTATACATAATAATTCTCCTAGTGCCTTTAAAAAGCCTACTCTGCTTTCCTTTTTTGTCCTTTTTTTCCTTTTTTTCTCTGAAATCAATAATTATCTATGCTTATGAAGTCCAAAGAATAGCTTGGCATTTTAACAATAGTGCTCTCCAATGAGGTGTTGCAGGTCTTCCAAAAAATCTTTCTACAACACAGTATGTAAACATACATTTTCTTATGAGTAAAAGTTTCTTACTGTTTAGGATCTCAATAAGGGTTTCTCGATGTGTGAAGTTCATTCTGCAGAGGTAGTAAAACAAGCAACATCTTTTTGTATGTAGGAACTAGTGTTGATGCTCGAATTCGGGTTGTCCCTATATTCGACGCGAATATGGCTGTTCGAATTCGGGTAGACCCGACCCGAAAAACACGGGATTCGACAGCAAAAATTCGGGAGGAATTAAATTATTTATTTTGTATGTGTTTTTTATTTTAAACTTGTTCTTTTTTTTATTTTTTACAGGTTATCCGACAATGACATTATGAATCATAATGTCATTGTGGGATTCCTGGACCGTGGGAACTGTGCGGTCACAGCTAACTGAAAGCAGGTGCCTTCAGGCATGCAGTGAAAGACAGCCAATCGGCTGTCTGCCACAACAAAGATGGAGGGGGCATCCCTGCTGTAATTGGAGGGCATGGGGGAGTTGCCCACCCTGCCCAGTTGTTTCAGTGCATTCTGGGAAATTCGAATTCGGGTTTGTCGAATGCAGCAAAATTCGGGTCAGGTCGACCCAAATTCAAACAGCCATATTCGGGTCGAACATAAGGACGACCCGAATTCGAACAACAACACTATTCAACATATTTGTTGGCACATGGGAACTGAAGATGGACATTTTTTTAATTATCATTAGCATCTGGATTAGATTGTGGAAACATATCCCAGAACCATCTAAGTGCCACTTACTGTATTTTCAACAAAAGGCATCAACTTTATAAGAATTGAAAAAACTATCCTTATATCAGCTTATCATAAAAACTTACAGGAAATCCTGAAGATTTTAAAGAGATGCCTTTTCGATTTCACATGTGGAGTTATTGTGGCTTCACTTTTCTAAAGGATGCAATAATAAAATTCCATACCTATAGTTTCAGAAGTCCAATTGGTAATTACTTCAGCATTAGGGCTATTTACCAGACACTCACCGGAAGTGCAGCACTGAATGCAACAAGAATGTCCAAATTGTTCTGCCAGGCCTTTGTATTGGTATCTTCGTAGTAAAAGCTGGTCCATGGTATAGGACATCCTGGTGCAGTGGTGCAGTACGGTGTATCATAACAAGGGATGCAGTTTGCTGGTGGATTAGTGTTAGGAATATAGGAAGGGTTAGTGTGCAGCATTCCATATTATTTGGTATCTTGGCATTTTGGCTGGTGGTTGGCGAACTGAGCAACTACCTGGCCACAAAGTCCTTTGGAGACTTTAAAGCCAGCCTGTCATATCTACACCAGTGAAAAGGTCCACATTGGAGAGAGCTTCGGAGCAAACTCCCATACCATAATTTTGGTAAAAGGCTTTGTTTTGAATATAGCATTTATTGTAATGTCATTGATACTGTGCAGAATTTGGGAGATCGAGCCATAATGCTTACCTAAAGTAATATTTATGAATGGTTCCTTTGACATACAGTGCCTCCCAACTTTAAAAGATAGTGAAGAGGGGTAATTTTGTAGCTTAAAGTAAACTCTGCAAATGACACAATCCTGCCCTCATTTTGTAGACAATATAAAATGAATTAGCAAAATATGGTTGGTTAAACCAACAAGTCCTTTGTAATACATTTTTAAATGACCAAAATAATTTAGAGGATGAAGTAAAGATTTCCCAAAATAATTACTTTTTAGTAATTATTTTATATATAAATATATATATTTCTTAGAGAACCCAAAAAGAACAACTGAGGAGGAAAGAGGGACAATCCCTCCAAATCAGGAATAGTTGGAAGGTTTTCCATTCATTGTATCTTTGTATTTCTCTAATTGGATATATAAATTATGCACAGGGAACCATCCATTTAAAGCTAAAAGATAGAATGCAGTAATAAAATCTTGTAAAGCACTCATAGGGCTCTATTTATAAAACAGGGAATCTGACATTCCCTGGTGGGAATCAATTACTGCCACTGAAATAAATGAACCTGGAAGATTCCTACAGAGAATGTTTAGGGGAATGTCAGAATGATAGAGACGTAGTTGCATATCACAAAATAGTAACTTTTATCATATATTGCATGCCTGTCCTGTTTATATGCTCACGTTGGGATTCCACAGGAGCACAAGCACCATCACATGATAATGATTTTAAATATAGTAATTAATGCTTTCCTGGTGTTGTCCTGTGTGCTAACCCATCAAGGTCTTCTCTGGTTTAAAAAAAATTAGTACATGCCCTGCCAGTTTTCTTTTTTTCCCAGCAGGCATGTTTGAAGTCACATGTTTTTACCGTGTTTGAGAATCCCTGCAAGGTATCGCCTGCGGCCTGCATTTCACAGACCTCATCACAGGGGAAAATTTCAAAGCATCTTCACCTCCTTTAATAATGCATCAGCCTGTGTGCCTTGGAACACTTTGTATTGAACAGCAAGTAAACAAAAGGCAGCTCTGTCAAATCTCTTCTGCAGTTCTGCCGGACTTTGAAGTTGGCAAGATTTTTTAACTCCTGCACTTACAAAATACATCTCAGGTTAACTTTTTTGGATCACGTCATGCAGAAAGCTGTGGTGTTAACAAATTACTTAAGAAAAGTGTGCTTAAAAAAATCATGTGCTTAATGCTTCCAAAATCAAAATTAAGATAAAGAACATTTGCATTGGGGAAAGGCAGTAGCCACATATATTTAAATGCTCAACAATTAACACATTTCCATCAGCATGCTCTCTGCCTTGGAGAAACAAACAACTACTATGCTTAAACCCCAGCAGTGCATTTAGAGATCACTCTTTGATGATACTGGAACAAGTAAACTGATTCACATACAAAAAGTTAATAATGGATTGTACTGATGGCAACTTTCAACTTGTGTGACATAACAAAACAATGTTATCTCTCATATGTAAATCACTTATCCCATGGCCCTCTATTACTGACAAATGGAGATATGTGTGAAGTCCACCATGGCTCCCTTCTTGGATGCAGTGGAGGAGTATACCATGATACATTTTTATACCCTATGGGATTTATAGCTGGATTACCATACTAGCACCTTGTACAGCATTTCCCAACCTTTTTAACCCTGGGAAAGCCTTCAGGTCTTAAGCTAGGTACACATGTCCAATGGTTCTCGCCCGATAATCAGCTCAGGGCCGATATCGGACGAGAATCTGGCGTGTGTACAGCGCTCGTCGTCCATCGTCCAAATGACCATCCTGATCCTTTCCAACGACATAAATTGCACATGTGTATGCAGCTTTAGGGGACCCCTGACAGCAATAACAATATCTTCAGCTCACAGTACAATATAGTGGTGGTCAGCAAAAAGAATGCCTCCTCCTTGCTGGGCTGTAGAAAGAATGTCACCCTTGCAGATAGCCAAAAGGATTATTGGTGTCAATAGTATGCAACAGCATGTGAATGGTCCACCAGCTTAAAAATTACCCTAAATGGGGGGCAATATCACTTGTTAGTTTATAAAGCAGTGAATGTAACTTTTACCAAAAATTCAATAGTGGTAAATCATTTAAAACTTGTAACAAAAATATAAACCAATATCAGTTTGTTGAGTGTCATATTCACTATTTTATAAATCCAGGAATTAGTGCATTGAAATGATGGTTCCCTTTCTATCAGATGCTTTTTAAAGGGTGAAGTCATCTATTTTAATGCATTTGCTTCCAGTTGATGAAGGAAATCTTGCGTTTCCAATTTGTGACTTTTTGCTCCAGTGATATGAGCCAAGGTGAATCCAGTACTGGCAGAATTTCAAACTGCAGGATGCAAACAACCTGAACAGGGTCCTGTATTTTAACCCAATGATGAGTATCACGTAAAGACATCACAAAACATTATTTCTGCTTTACAATTATTATCACATTCATTTTTCTTCTTTATCTTTCTCCCTCAACGGGAAAGAGACAGAAAAAGAGACAGAGAGAGAAAAAAAGAGAAATAAAGAGATAGGCAGTATAAGGACTTCACAAAATAAGCATAGAATAAATAATAGACCAAAGATCCATAGATCAATGTCAGTTTTCTACTATCAGAATACTTATTAATAGTGATGCTAGATCACACATTTCTATCAATCTATCTATGATATGCACTTTTTTGCATGATATGACACAACCAGATCAGAAGGCATAATAAGATTTAAATTATGATCCTTTCACTGTGGAAGTAAAAAAATCTGGTACTATTGGTGACTTTGGCAGCTTTCATCTAACCCAGTTGTCTCTTTGTTCCAAGGTATCGGTACTCAAGAAAGTGAAAGTGGTTGGGTTTGTTTTACAGGCTTCCCGGAAAACTCACAATACCCAAGCTATTAGATATTTTCAAGGCTAATGGGCAAGCTGTTGGCAACAAAGTTACAAAAGGTCTTGCTCCTGCTGCTTGCCTTCGATGCTTGGTCTGCCAAGCTATCGGGGTGGGTGTGCTTAATAAAGAACATGTGAACAATTGTATCACTAATGTACACTTTGGCTCTCCCGATCTCCTGGGTGGGCAGAATACATACCCTCAAAATGTTTTATCTCCCTAAATTACTACATTTTTTCCACACACTCCTCTGGCTGGAACAGTGAAAAATGCTAATTTTTTTTTTGATAACCTGGCCAACCTAGAGTACTGGAAAGGGTTTTTTAACTTCCCAAGATTTCTTGTGGCCTACCAGTGCCCAATCTGCGCAAGTATTTCTTGCCTGCACAAATAGCCCCACTGGTACCGTATGTATTTATTGTACAGAGGAGCTAC
>NW_027317853.1:0-8746 GCF_032062135.1 Pyxicephalus adspersus | reverse complement strand
GTCTACAATTTAAAAAAAAAATTTCATGAAAAACAGTGGATCACTTTTGGTACAGAAATCTAGACCTCAGTGTAACGCTCAGGTGGTTAAAGAGGTTTTATCAAGAGGTGTATTTACTAATGTTTGCAATTTCTCTCAGCAAGTCTAGAACAGTTTGTATGTGAAATGTGTTAGCACATGCATAAGAGCAAATGTCCCAAGTATTCTTAATCACACAGATCTCTAGGAAAAGAGAGATGTGACATGCTAGATAAACAACACTTGATGCCAAAATGCATTCCCTATACAATACAAGGTTTTAGGATGCAAAACATTTTTAGACACATATTATAAGATACAAGCACATAACATAAAAAATATAAAAGGGGTATTGCTCAAAGTTTAAATGTCCTGAAAGTTTTATTTTACAAAAAAAGTACCCCTTCCCAAAAGCTCCAGCACACAGGTTATGGGCTGGTAACCCCCTAGCAAAAGATGCAGTAAATGTAAATTCAAGTCTGAATGCCCTGCTGTATCTATAAGTGCTTGGGGAGGGTTTTTCCCAGAAATTGGGGTGTCCCCCAGTGTTTCCATCTGCTATTTTGGTGGTGGAGGACATGCATTTTTAATTTAAAAAATCACATGCTATTTTAATGCATCCCTAAGCATGTTATTTAGGAGATTTAGGCATTTCAATGTTGCTCTTTAAAAGATCCTCAGCATCCAATGCCTTGTGCCTAGACACTTCTAGTAGTATTTTGCTTTATTTGCTGTAGAAATGGGATCAACTGCAAAGCATACAGATTATCATGAAGTTTTTATGGTACATACAACAAGTTCATCCATCAGTCGGAGGGGTAAAAACACTACTGCATTTTCCACTTCACAGGACATGTGGCCAAACAAGATGTTGAAATGTTGACGTTAAAACGAGATTTAACCAAGAAATGTTTACTTTTGAAAATGGGAATCCAGGGGCCCTGCCCTAAATTGCAATTTAATTAAATCTCAAGTAAAAAAATACTTACTTTATTAATCCAGTAAACTTTTTATAAATATCCTTAGTCTACAAAAAAACATAAACCAGTTCTGGATATCACTAAATTTAGGGTTGAAACTATAAGGAATAGTTTCCATCTTTTATTTTCCATATGCATTTTTTAATAATTAATTTTGGGTACGAATGTTAATTTTACTATTTTTGTTGCATTGGAATGTAGGCTGGCAATAGAACAGTGTAAGAACACTGTGTGTTATATTAATAGTCTGCAACAGTGCTGTTTTGATAGATTCACATTGATGTCATCTTGCAAACAGCCTGAAACATGCCCTTGTAACTAGACAGCCAAATGGAATTTTCTATCAAAACTTAAAAGTGATAAAAAAAATCGTTTTTACTCAAATGAAAGCTAAAAAGATAAAAATTATGTTTAAAGATTAACAGAAGACATTAAAGTGATTAAAAGAATACTATCTGTGTCCAAAATTGTAAACAAGCAGCGGACACATGATTTTAAGATCTTTTGGACTGACATTCCGTTAGTTTCATAGACATGTTTTTTACTTTTTATAATTAATGTGTGAATATTTTTACAATATATTACCAAAACAAGACTAAGAGTAAGTAAAAGTAAAGAATGGTGAAAAAATATTTTGCCTAATGTAATGAATACACAGCTAATAAGTTTCTGAACTTCTTATGTCCCCTAATGGAGACTAAATTTAAACATTGATGTAACATTTAATCCTTAAAGTTGTTTTTACAAATAGAAATATAATAGTGTAAATGAGCCAAAACTTTAAGCAGAAGACAAAATAAAATATTACAATAGAGAGCAAAAACCCTAAACCTCCTTCAATTTTCAAGGTCCATGATTCACAGTTATGTCTAAACAGTGGTTTGGCTTTTAAGCACCAAAAAATGTCCAACTTGTAACAATATTTTAAAATCAAGCCTTAAACCAGGGGTCGGCAAAGTTTTATGGCCACTGGGCCATTTATGGGGTGGGTGGGAGCACACTAGGCTGGACCTGCTCAAATGGCTCCTCACATCAACAGGGAACACCCCCTGAAGGTAAATCCCTCTCCTCTACAATGCATACTGAGGAGAGGGATTTACCTCCAGGCAGCTTTCCCTATTTACAGTGGCGGTGGAAGTATCAACGCTGGCCACGGTAAATAGGGGAGCAACTGGAAGGGGGCCGCTCCGGTAGTTCCTACCGGCTAGGCTGTATCTGGCCTAAAGGCCGGAGTTAACCCCTGCCTTACACACTTCCTAATCACTATATAAACCTGCAAATCATGTTGAACAGTCTTATTTTTAGAAACTTATTTTTATTGTAGTCTTTACATTTTCAAGGCTTTTACTTGATCAAGATTCACATAAAAATGAGTAAAACTATTCCACCCACCCAGTCATGGAATGGCTGTAAAGTAAAAATGCAATTAAGCTCCAGAGGATTGTTTTTCGAATATGCATCATATATGTTTTTTTTTCATTGGTGCTCTAGATCTTACAGTCCTATTGAAATGACATAGTTTTGCTGCCAATTTGTTAGCTTACCACTTTACAGCTTTACATACATGCACTTAAATATTATTTGTGTATTTAAATATTTATTGAAACACTGGTGGCAGTGTATGGGTCTTAATGCCTTTTGTTTAACTAATGGCCAGAATTGAATAACATGATTGAATGCCCTCCCAGCCTTGCCACCATCTGCACCCTTTATCATAGACTTTAATTGGAAACTTCAAACTTGTAAGCTCCAAGTCTTTACTTGGGCTTACAAAGGAATTCATCTTGCTTTACACTGCACAGATAAAGATGGGGTTTAATTTTAGACAATTGTTATGTAACAGTAAGTTTGGAATTTTATGTTCACTCTTTTATATCATTACCATACTCGTTAATTTAATTAATGAGTATTCATTTATCTAAACCTGCCTGTGACATTCTATAAAATTGGTACACTGAAATTCTTAAACATTTGTAGATGAAAGCTTTTTGTGTCTGTGTCATTTAAAGATATATATTAGCTTTTCACATAGATGAGTGGAATAAAATATAAGAACTTGTTAGTAAAAGATTTGAATAAATGAATATAAACCCCATTAAAGCAATATTATATTCTTAAATGCTCTGGTTGTGACTCATGATGTACTCTATGAAATCCTGTTATGTCAGAAAAATTGGCACGAAAAATTACACAGTCTAAGATTTTCATGAATCATCTAGTTCTGAAACCATTCTGCTCTTTGTTCCTTAATATGATGCATGGAAAAGTTGTAACATTTAGCACATGGGGTAGCAAGTTGTATGTAACCTGGCTGTCCTGTGCCTTGGCCTTTTGACCATCCCTGAAATACAGCGAGGACATCAGATGGCCAAATTGTGCATCAAAGATAGAAGATTGCTGAGTAGTCCCTGCATGTTAAGGCATTTTGTCAATTGCCCTTTAAAAGTTGCAGATTGGAGTCGGAATTTTGCCAATTCTTACAATATCTGTATACACTGGTTACCTCAACTATAGTTCTAAGATTAATTTATAAACCAAAATCATTTTTATTAGTTTAACCTTTTTATTGCAGTTTATAGCCACCATGAAACTGAGGGGAAGTTTCTCTAATAGAGTGTTAGGAAATGTCCTCTTGTATATTGTCAAGGGGATAACCTATTATTAAGCCGGTGGTAATCTTGATGCTTTATTTGAAAGAACAGGCCAATACATAAGGAATGCAGAAGATCTCATGTAGCCAGACCAGTAGAAGTTGAATTACATAGAATAAGTGCACTTTATGATGATATCTTTTGATCAAATTAGATTTTGTTATTATCTTTTTATATAATTATTTTTTATAATTAATAATAGAATGGCCCATGCCAATTTAAAGCCTCTTATTACAAAGTATATCTTTACAAAAAACCCTTACATCCTTTATTCTTTATCATGGAGACTTGCACTTTGGCCACTAATGGGGATCCCCCTGCAAAGTGTAGTAATATAAAAAGAAATTATAACTAATTTCTTTTTATATTACTAAACTTTGTAGTTTGTAGTAAATTTAGAAAAATGATGTGACTACCTCAAAGCAAAGTTTTTGGTGGGGGGAGAAGGCCACCATCTCCTCCATCTTTGCAGTGTTCCATAGAATTAACTCCATTTTGCTCATGGACTTTATCTTTTTAGTATTTAATCCCTATTTATTGACAACCTGCAACTCTGCTACACTTTTCTATTTTTCTACAGAAACTATCCGAGGATCCTTGTTTTGAGATCCTGTCCCAAGTCATGTGATCACTTTCCTATCATCCAACGTTTTTTCTTCCTGGTTGGGTATATGAGAATCACATTTGCTACCGATCCCCAAGGGGAACTTAATTTTTCTCCCTGCCTTTTTTAGAATTATCTGTGCTCTGTGGGTGTGCTTCTTTTTTCTGTTTGGACTTCTGACCCAGCCTGACCTTTAAACTGTGTAGAGAGCCTGTATTCCAAACAGTTGGTAAATGTTGTTACCCTTCACACTTTATGTGAGAGTACACTGTGGTCCTTATGTATTAAAGCTCTTCAAAGATAGACTGGAAAAGATAGATTATTATGGGTGAACCTGGATGATCCAGCAAATCTGGAATAGAGTTTTAAAAATAATTTGCTTTTAGCTGGCAAATGCTTCAACTCCTTTAATGCATTCTAGGTTTGCTGGATCACCCAGGTCCTTCCATGATAGTCTATCTTCTCCAGTCTTGTCCTAAAGTCCTTGCATATGCCAGTGCTACCAGGTGCCGTATAACTGGGACCACAACTAGAAAATAAACTGAATTTAGACTACAATTGTATATCTGTGTGGTCTATTAGTAAAAATGTTTATATGCGTTGCCCTGTGTTGGCAAAGGAGCTTTTCAAATCTACTAAATTTACTTTTTAACACAACTTCCAGGTTCACAACCATCTTCTTATAAGTACAGGCAGGAGATATGGGAGCTGATGAGATGAAATGTTTGTAGAACACAGTACAGCTTTATACTGCACAGTTGTCATTTTTTTAAATGCACCATTTCTCCAGGCTACAAATGAAGAGAACAGACAACTTAAGAGGAGACATCAGTTTCCCAGGCTTGCCATGTACTTTACAGTAACAAAAAATCTCTGCTTTAACTTTTGAATCACTGTGCACCTTTCCTTCTTCTTCCCCATTTAAATTTGTTGTTTTTTGGTTTTTGCTTCACTCGCAAGAATAAGCTAAATTGTTTTACATGAAAAAATGACAAACAGATAGATCGGAGAACATTGGCTTATATAAATCAATAATCCTCACAAGCAGATACATGAATATGCAGTCGTGCAATACAGCATTAAGGACCAGCTAGCATAAACTCAAAGCTGATTTATATAACTCCAATACAACGAAAATATTTGAAAATATAGTTAATTTGAGAAAGTCTGGGGAACCTGACAAACCTGAAGATACATTTGTAATATCTCTCACTGTGCATTGCTATTATCTAATTTATTATTTAAGAAGAATTCTGTATTCAACTTCTCATCTGCCTAAAATTGGCTGCTGATATAAAATAATGCATTATATTGAGCTATAAAGAAAATATTACCTGGCCACAATTACAAGTGAACCTTCAATCCAGATGCTGGTACCTAATTTTTGGTCACATATACCATACTATTTCAACTAAAGTTGTTTTAGATCAAGGGTGCCCAACATATGGATGAGCTGTCAGATTCCTCTCTCTCCTCATTCCCTCTCTGCTATTTTTCTGCAGGGGATGGGGCGTGCACATCTTCTATGTGTGTTACCAGAAAAGAGAGATTCCTAAACATGCTCAGTCTGAGCTCCCTAAAAGTGGACATGTATTATAGTCCTAGTAATCAGCTGTGGCTGCTCCCCGTTCACCTTGCACTGAAATAATCCCAGCAGCAGCATGAGAGCTGTGTCTGTGTCCATACAGCTGTCATTATCCCCCAATGAAGATATTTGGGGGTACAAAGAAGGTTAGCGGAATGTTATAACTGACAGGGTCCATTGTATGGTGTCTTTGGTACAGGAATTGGTAGTGGGGAGCAATACATGATCAACCAGGACAGTATGATAACTTTAGGTATGTATCTTTCAATAATAAAATGTTGCATTATTAAAATGAGCATCAAATGGTGAGTGCAGAAATTCTTGATTTATCAACCTCTTTATTTGGTGCATGTATGTTATGGTAACTAGAAACATTTCAATTTAATTTAATTTAAAATGAAAACTATTCTAGTTTTATCTTTAATGTTTGTTTGCATTGTGGCCCACGAGATTTATCCCAACAGCGGCCCCCAGATGAAAGAAGGTTGGGCCCCACTGCTTCAAATAATTTCCTAAATATATTTTTGACAGGTGAGGCTACAAAAATGAAACATTTTTTAAATTATTGTTTCTATTTTTTTTAGTACACTACACATTAAATGATATATTTAAATTGTATGTATTATTTTAACTAGGAAGCATGTAGAGATCTACTTTCACATTTTGCATGTTTACAAAGCTGAATAGATCAAAATGAAATCTACATCCAGAGTACTCAGAGTAATGATTTCTCTCTTATTGGATAGTTCAAAGTAGTATACCTTAAAATGTTACATCTTTAGCATGCAGAAAATCCTTTACCATATATAAGTATACGTTTGTAAAAAACAAAGTCAATTCAATTTTAAGTCAAGTCAATTTCAAATCTAAGGTTTTACATATTAGGACATAATAAAAAATAATAAAAAATTGTCAGGTTCATAGTAGGTCTTAAAATTAGGTAAATACAACCTGAGGTGAATAACAATACATGACATTTGTTTAATAAATGCTAAGACAAAATGAAGAAACAGTGTGTGAAAGATTAGGTACACCCTTGCCATATACCTAGAAATCAAGAAGGTAAGTAGCAGCCAGATGCTGCATGTATGCATTTGGATAACTGATCATAAGTGTTACCACCTCAATAGAAGTTGACATCTTGGCAGTTTGCTGGTCTGTGGAACATTCAGGTGTGCGCTAACACAATGCCTTGATCTTAGAAAACTAGTTGTTGTTTTATATTAAACTGGGAATGATTTTAAGGGCATTTCCAAATAATTTGAAGTCTATCATTCTATATCGAAATTATTATTCATGAGTGGAAAGCACAGGTCAATTGCCAATCTTCCCAGGAGTGGACGTCCCACTCCCAGCATTGCTCTGAGAAATTGCAGTACATGATTCGACTCTACAGACCTCAGTTTGCAAGTATGATGTTAACATGTTATCAATCTTTGATTAGTACAATTAGAAAAATACTGAAAACATATGGCTGGTTTGGAAGAGTTGTTGGAAGGAAGCCTCTTCTCGTTAAAAGGAACATGGCAGCACTGTTTAGGTTTACAAGGTTGTATATGAGCAATATGACACCTGGACACTTTGGACAGACAAGACCAAAGTTGAGATATTTGGCCATATTGCATAGTACCACATTTAGTGAAAACCAAAAACAGCATATTGGCACAAACACACCATACCAACTTGTCGCGGTGTCAAGGGCAGGGTTGTGGAGCCTCTATGTCACCACCCCGATTGGCAGGGATGTGTACAGGGTGCAAAGTCTAGGACATCAGCCTCTGGCTTCACTAGCGCACCCTGCAAGGGGTAATGGACTTTAGGAGGCCGTGCCCAGGTTGCAGCCCTCTGTACACACTGCTGACTGTATATGCCTAAAGTGTAGAACAGGAGCAAAAGGCAGAAAGATAGTCAGGTGAGCCAAGATCAGGGCAGGTGGCAATCAATAGTAGTCAGACAAGCCAAGGTCAGGGCAAGCGGCAATCAGCATTAGTCAAACTAAGTTTTGTCAGTGATTTCCATTTATATAGGAGGTCATGTGGTAATTGGAGATCATGTGACCAGCATGTAACAGAACCAAACCAAAGTGTGTGCTGGAGCAGAGGCAGCTCAGGTAGTGTTCAAAATTCCACCAGCAGATGGAGCATGTCAGCAGAATATTCTGGTCCTTTGGGGTAAAGAGGCAGCTATCAGGGAGTCACATGACTCAAACCAGAAAATAAGCAGTGGATAGGATTTCTGAGCAGAGCTGCTGTTGCTGCTGGCTGCAGAGGATTGCAAAATGGGTGACACAGACGAAAATTATGTTAACTTGTGGAGATCTGTAACACAACTATCAGGCATGGTGTTGGAGGGGTATGGGCCTGTTTTGCAGGCACAGGTCCTGGGCACCTTGCAGTAATTTTTTCAGCTATGAACACCACTGTATACCAAAGTATTCCAGAGTTCCAGAGAGGTCCTGACAAGGACCAAATGCATTTTAATATAGCTTGATATGTAAAACCTTAAAAATGAAAGAGGGAGTACTTTCTTTTGCACATGACTGTGTATATGTGAAAAAAATATACAGACATGGCCAAAAATATTGGCACCTTTGCATTTATATCAGAAAATGCACCACTTCTCCCTGAAAATTGTTGCAATTACAAATTGGTATTGTCATCTTTATTTCTTTTGTTGGCACTGGAAGAACACAAAAAAGCAGAGAAAGAAAAAAGTAATTCCACACAAAACCTCAAAAATGGCCTTGACGAAATTATTGGTACCCTCAACTAAATACTTGGTAGCACACCCTTTTAAAACAATAACTGATGTTATTCTACTAGATTGTAAGCTCTTCGGGGCAGGGTCCTCTCCTCCTGTATCACTGTCTGTATTAGTCTGTCATTTGCAATCCCTATTTAATGTACAG
>NW_027317852.1:0-8750 GCF_032062135.1 Pyxicephalus adspersus | reverse complement strand
TGCTTCAAGCTTTCTGAATAACAGTAAGGGACTTGTTGTAGTTTTGTTAATAGCTCTCCAGCAACCAGATTCTGAGAAGGCTGCATTACCAGAAAGAACTGACGCATCGCATGCTTAGATGGAAAATTAAGTGGGTTGTATGTGATGAATGCATCTGTTTTTTCAGTTTTTAATGTAATGCATTATCATTGAGACATGCACGGCAGCAGTTACGGTGTCTTTTTTTTTATAAAGGCAACCATTAAACCCCAGGCATACTCCTAGCTAAAAGCTATCATCTTTGTCCAGACAGAACTTGTGCGTTAAAAAACTATTAGATTAATTTTTTACCCACATATGAAGTAAAATGACCAAGATGCAAAAAGAGATTACCACTTTCCCCTACAATCCTGGAGAAAAGGTATTAAGGAAACCCCACTTCCACCAGAAATAGAAGGTTGGCCGCCTTAATTAAAGGCATGTCTAGAATCTGGAGACAGACCAAGGCATGCATATCTAGGGAGACTCCCCAAACCTAGATCATTAATATGGCCCCTGTTGTCTCACTACGCACAAAGAGTTAAGAAAACCTTGGTAACCAACAGGGACCTCAATTTATTAGCAGGTAATGTGTTTCAAATGTGCACCAAATCTGAAGTCAAGGACCCTGTAAGACCCCTTAAAAAAAAAAAAAAAACATTTTTTAATGTATAGCTTGTAATGCATATTTACATTGAAGAAGCATTATTATCTTATTACGTCAAGTGTAGGGTCTAAGTAAGCTGCACTGCTGTGTACTTTGATGTCACGCAAAACTTTATCTGATTGGAATCCAACTAATTGCACTCTCTAATGATAGAAAAGAATCACATCACTTATGACATGGCTATACACTTGGTGATTTGGTTACAGGGAGCTTTGGATTAGTTATTACCTTCCTATGGCAACACAACTGGTAAAGCAACACAGTTTTAGGGATTCCCCCTATATGATAAAAGAATGCTGTACAGTGTAGACATGGGGACTGCTGTTGCTCCACTTTTGAAAATGCTGGTTATCTTATGTTAACTGATTTTACTATTTTGAATCAAGGATTAGGAAACAAATATATAGAACCAAGAGACATCCAAAAAAACAATCATTCTAAGGACGACAGTAATGATTTTTATTCTCAGTTGTCACTAGGGGACCTGCTAATGGTGAATATCCCTATCACTGTCCCTAGGGGGGATGTTAATGGTGAACATCTTTAACATTGTTACCAGGGGGCCTGGTAATGGTGAATGTCTCTATGACTGTCACTAGAGGGCCTTTTAATGGTGAATATCCCTATTCCTGTCACGCCGGGACCAGTGAATGGTGAACATCCTTATCATTGTTACTAGGGGACCTGTGAATGGTGAATTTGCCTATCACTGTCACTAGGGGGGCTGTTAATGGTGAATATCTCTATCACTGTCATCAGGGAAACTGCTAATGGTGAAAATCCCTATTACTGTCACTAGGGGGCCTGTTAATGGTAAATTTTCCTATCACTGTCACTAGGGGGGTCTGTTAATGGTGAATATCCCTATCACTGTCACTAGGGGGCCTGTTAATGGTGAATATCCTTATAACTGTCACTAGGGGAATTGTGAATGGTGAATATCTTTCTCACTGTTACTAGGGGACCTGCAGATGGTAAATATCCCCATCATTGTCACTAGGGGGGCTGCTAAGGTTGAATATTCCTATCACTAGGGGCCTGTTAATGGTGAATATGCCTATCACTGTCACTAGGGGGCCTGTTAATGGTGAATATATCTATAACTGTCACCAGGGGGGCAAGTAATAGTGAATATACCTATCATTGTCACTAGGGGGCCTGTTATTGGTGAATATCCCTATCACTCTCACTAGAGGGCCTGTTAATGGTGAATATCCCTATCACTCTCACTAGGGCGCCTGTTAATGATGAATATCCCTATCACTGTCACCAGGGGGCCTGTTAATGGTGAATATCCCTATTGGTCTGTCATTGTTGTACTTGTTGCTGGTGAATTTACTGGTGTGCTTATCACTGGAGTATTTACCTAATACTGTAATCTGTCTCATGTGGATATCTACCTGTGATTAATCTTTGCCTATCACTGATAAAACCTGCCTGACGCTGATAGGAAGATATAATATCTTCCCATTACTGATAAAACCTGCATGGTATTCTTACTTTACACACTTACTTCAACTTGGTCTAACCCCCAAATTTTACTACACCCCCAACTGCTGAAATTAGGTTGAGTTTTCCTTATTTCTAGCAAGAGTCACTGATATTTTGCTAGACTGAATGCAGATTCACCAATTTTTAATGATCACTGCAGTTTTTGTTATTAAGCCTCTCTACATTGTACTTCAAGTAGAATATCTAGAGCAGGGGTAAGCAAACTTTTTGGACTACTAGGCCATTTCAGGAGGTCAGGAAGGCACACTAGGCCGGAAGAAACAAGGTGTCCAAGGGAAGGTTTTTTTCAACGGTGACTGCAAGTGAGCAGCCTCAGTCTTCAACCACATCTTCATCCTCGGTATAGGCTCTGTACGTGTCGGCGTGCTTGGCATCAAAATGCCCCTTGAGATTCAACAGCTGGAAAGTTCTGTTGGTGTCTTTGCACACTAAACACAGAGGAGTTCTGCTGACTTCAACCATCCAATCACGTGCAAGGAAAAGTCCAGTTTTTTAGACTTTCTTGTACGTGAATATTTTTTGCAGGTGTTCTGCACCTGTTCTGTACTTCCTCAGACTCAGCATTTAGAAGTCTTGTCATTGTCAGTGGACCCCTTTATAAATCAGCATAAAAAATTGTACAGCTAGATGCTGTACTATATCATAGTCGTTTCTATGAATACCTATGAAAAGGGTTTGTTGGATGAAACTAATTACTGTAGGCACAGCTGTGACTATGTCTTCCGAGAGCTATTCCAAGATCATTCCATATACACAGCTGCATCTTATAGACTTGTAGTGTAGTTTAAAGCTCCCCGATGACAAACAGCAGATTTTTGTAGCATTTTTTTATTGGGAAAATGGATTCTCAAATAATTGGTACTGGCATGCTGGATGAGATTAGATGCTAAATTATAATCACATAGCTGAACATTTACCTGCACTTTCTTGCAAGGATAGATATGTCAGGAAGAAGTCATTATTGTTTAAATTAAATCTCTAAGTAATGAACAGGCTGTAGCTCTACAATGCATACGCTTAGCCATGACTGCACATACCTTTACATGATGTCTCCATCATCCTTGGTGAATACTATGGTGTTATACCACATGCAACATGCAAACTTCAATCCCTTCACATCTCAAAACTTCCAACTGCCCCATTCCTATGGTGAATTGTATTTCTATCCATTGGGAAAATACAGGACAAATCAACTCAAGCAAAGCCGTTAAATGTCAAAGAGTGCATGTTTTAGCACCCTTGTATTCAGCGAATGAAAACCTTGAAGAAGGCTTTTAAAGTTATGTGTATGCATTGTCAAGCTGCAGCCTGTTTAATACCAATACTGGACAGACTGGTTTCCTATAAAAGAAACTAGTAGTGATAAAAATACCAGTGCTTTTTCTGAAAATACTACTTCCTTGGCTATCTCTAGCATTTTTACTTTATACATCAATGATTTGGCACAGTGCAGATAGTGAAGTCTGAATTCCTAATCTGTAGATTTGTTATGGGTCAGCAAATAAGTAGCTGTTGGATTTGCCAGGAGCTGGACAACTGGAGCAGCCAAGTAACTATCATTTGTAGAAGCAGAGATCAGAACTGACCCTCATATTTTTGTACCATTTTCCTTCTTATCTTAACAGGGTGCCGAAATAAATTATTTTACAGAATCTCTTTTGTGTACTTTAAGATCAAGTAAGCACCCGAGAGCACAGCTCAGTACATAAAAATGCACGCTTGGCTAAAAAATAGATGATGAATATTTACGTCATGATCATTCAACAAAATAATCATGCATGCATATTTAAAAAGCATGAAATCCCATTCATTATTGTACAGTGAAGTAGACAGAACATAGTGTTATGCTATGGTTTTGTATACTTGACTACACAACAAAACATGTGATTTTATCTATTCCGATAATGCAAGCAAGTCTCGCTACTTTACTTGTTGTAGAGATTTTTACTTCGTCCATAGAGAGGTCCCTAGAGCTTACTTTAATTGTGAATTGCTTTATACAGTTCACAGAGTAATCATGCAGCGGTCGGGTCTTCGAACTCCTATTTCAAGTCTATAAAACAAAAACTTAAACGCTAGACAGAATTTATCAACCCATTTTGTTTCCCTTTCCAGCCAGCCTGAAGACAGATCACATTGACAGTCTTTCCTCTGTATCAGCAGGAGGAGGAACAACCTCTAAACCGATAATGATCTAATTCTATTTTTTTCCTGGTGGGCTGGAAAGACAAGTTAGAATATGCCTTTCCTGAGCACACATGCATGTGCAGGCAAGTTTGCCAAGCTGAGCAGTTACAGTATGCCATTTTCAGTTTATATACAATAAGTGAGAAAAGCAAGTCTAAGTAATGCCTATTAGATATATGAAAGATGTATATTTCCAGAACAAAGTGTATACCTGTGTCTTACACTGAAATCTAAAGCACTGAGGCGACCCTGCCCCGAAGAGCTTACAATCTAGGAGATATTGAACATTTATACAAAAATAAACCTATAAAAAGTTATGCTACAAAATAAAAATTGAAATATATCTGACCAAACTTGTTAAACTTTCCTTTTCAGGTAAATCCATTGGGAATCCAGGAATTTATCACATAAAAACTAATTATTTTATCATTTTAGCTGTAGGAACTGTGTCTCTACAAAGATCTGAGGTCGTAGCGGGCAGCATAATCAAAATGGCCTGGAGGGCACATAATTGATATCTGGCATGGTAGCGATGCATGCAGACATCTGTCATATCTGTTCCCCTAGGCTCCCCTAAGCAGTTTGGTTTGCACTCATACAGTATATAAGTATATGGCAAATGCATCACGGGGCATTTCTAGGCTACAGCTACAGCTAATATATTTGATTTCATATGCACAATCCTTGCTCCTTAAACCAGTTCCCTAGGCAAATATACTAAACTACTGGTATAATACACATCTCCCATACCTCTTAGATTGTAAGCTCTTTAGGACAAGGTCCTCTCCATCTCCTGTGTCATTGTTTGTATCTGTCTGTCATTTGCTACCCATATTTATTAAACAGCACTGCATACTATGTTAGTGCTTAATTATCATTATTTTAATTATTATTGAGTTTCTGCTGATCCATCTGTCCAAATTATCCATTGAAAATCAAGAAGCAATACAAAATTTATTAAAACTCTCCAAGACTGACTTAAAGATCATTAGATATTAGTTGGCAAATGTTTTCAATCCTGGATGAGGTCCATTTCAGGTTTGCTGGATCACCTAGGTTCTCCCATGATAGACTGTCTTCCCTAGTCATAGAGAGCTTTAATATATCAGGTCAGTACACCAGACTGTATAGCCCCAGGCTGGAAAATGCTTGTAAGAGGGGCTCTATCAGGGACCTACAAACATCCTAAAAATAGAAAGTAAGGGGGTGAGTTTTTTTAAGGAAATTTGGAAAGAAGACAGAAGCTGCAAAGAAAAGATATAAATCTGACCTGGTAAGTATTTTTCTGTATATAATTTTTAACATTTGGAGTTTAGTAACATATTAAACTACAGTTAGTCTCTGAGTTAAGGACATCTGACATACGGCCGACTCCTAGATACAAACAGGGCTTCTCTGCTCGCTGGTGTGCAGGACAGAGGCTTGATGGGGGAGGAGCTGTTTGCATGACTTCCAGAAGAAATCTTTTGCTAAATACAGCTGAGGTTGTGGGTGATCTTAAGGACCGAGCTCATTTGCAACCTCTTGTAACTCTTTAAAGAGCAAGACAAACTGTGCACTTTTTGCATATCAAAGCACAGCCTGCTCCAGTACTTATTAAATGTCTAGTACTATTAGCATTTATTAAAATAATGTACATGTTCCGATTTACATACAAATTTAACTTAAGAACAAACCTACAGTCCTTATCTCAAGAAAACCTTGGTAACCAACAGGGACCTCAATTTATTAGCAGGTAATGTGTTTCAAATGTGCACCAAATCTGAAGTCAAGGACCCTGTAAGACCCCTTAAAAAAAAAAAAAAAACATTTTTTAATGTATAGCTTGTAATGCATATTTACATTGAAGAAGCATTATTATCTTATTACGTCAAGTGTAGGGTCTAAGTAAGCTGCACTGCTGTGTACTTTGATGTCACGCAAAACTTTATCTGATTGGAATCCAACTAATTGCACTCTCTAATGATAGAAAAGAATCACATCACTTATGACATGGCTATACACTTGGTGATTTGGTTACAGGGAGCTTTGGATTAGTTATTACCTTCCTATGGCAACACAACTGGTAAAGCAACACAGTTTTAGGGATTCCCCCTATATGATAAAAGAATGCTGTACAGTGTAGACATGGGGACTGCTGTTGCTCCACTTTTGAAAATGCTGGTTATCTTATGTTAACTGATTTTACTATTTTGAATCAAGGATTAGGAAACAAATATATAGAACCAAGAGACATCCAAAAAAACAATCATTCTAAGGACGACAGTAATGATTTTTATTCTCAGTTAAGATTTCTTTCCAAGCCTATGTCAAGGTAAAACTTTATATGAATCATACTATTATTAAATAATTGTTTGGGTAGCAATTTGATATGATTGATGTCATTTTCCAAAACTGCTTAAGAAATTTAATGCATGGCAATCTGGTGGTGGTTTTACACTTTTCATGCAGTTTTATTCCTTTAAAATACCCTCCAAGTACAACAGGCTACCTGTTGACCTGCCAAAAATAGACTCATCATGATTAATATTATTAAACTGTATTTATATCACACCAACATATTACCCAAAGCTGTACATTAAATTGGGGTTGCAAATAACAGATACAATGACACAGGGGGAGAGGATCCTGCCCTATGCCCTGCTATACTCTGTGGTCAGCTCACATTTGTGGACTAGGTTGCGCCATACTAATTTAGTTTCTTTTGACTAAACTATGCAACTGCTTCCACTCTCAGATCTTTTTTCAACGTGAAGCCTAAAAACTTTGTAGCTCGAGAACTGGGAGGGTTCTTTAAAGTAACACAGCAGATGTGGAGAGGTTCAGAATCAGTTTATGACAAATCAACAAGGTTTAATTCTTCCTAATCAGATGGAGCCTGATTTAATACAGCTCTTTAAGACTGAAGAGGATAGACTATCATGGGAGAACCAGGGTGACCCAGAAAACCTGTAGAGGCTTCTTAAAATATTCTATTAGTTGGCAAATGTTTTTAGTCTTTGACCAGATTCATGTCAGGTTTGTTGGATCACCCAGGTTCTTCCATAAGTGTGGGTGTCTCCAGTCTTGAAGACCTTTAATAAATTAGGCCAATAAAATTGATTACTGTAACATTCTCCTTTTTGGTATTCCATTAACCTGACTCTCTCCTCTACAATCTATTATGAATGCTGCAGCCAGACTCATCCATCCTTCCCACCGTTCCTCTTCCACTGCATCTCTGCAATTTTCTTCACTGGCTTCCATTTCACCTTAGAGTCAAATTCAAGCTCCTGTGCTTTGCCTTCAATGCCCTCCAGTTCTTGTCCCTCAACACACACACAGCTCCAAGACTTTACTAGAGCTGCCCCAACTCTCTGGAATGGTCTTCCTCATCCTATTCGGCCTGCACCTACTTTTTGCTCATTTAAAGGAGCACTCAAAACCTATCTTTTTAACTTGCCTACCCATCTTTTTCTGTCTTTTGAAACCCTCACTACTTCCCACCACTTCATAGATTGTAAGCTCTTCGGGGCAGGGTCCTCTCCTCCTGTATCACGGTCTGTATTTGTCTGTTATTTGTAACCCCTATTTAATGTACAGCGCTGCGTAATATGTTGGTATTATATAAACACTGTTTTATGAATAATAGGTTTGTATCTAACAGAATAAAAGGAAACAAATAACAGGAGTTTATCCCTTGGGTTTACTACACCTTAAGCTTGGATTTCCTGATGGGTCCACCGGGGAGGTAAGTAAACGCAACCAATCTTTATTTTAAATAGAAGGCTGTTAATGCAAATGTGCCAAGTGGATGTGGTGGATAACAAAATCAGCAAATATTCTTTGATCGCTAACCTATGAGGTAAAGAATCTACCCGGACCCTAAATATGCCATTTGTGCTGCCATTAGGATCCGATGATCATCCACCCAACCTGTTTTTACATTTATTTCTATGATCTTATCACTGAATGCTGCATAGATTGTGCTGGTCACTATAATAAAAGCGATGAAAGAATGGAACACTGTTTTCAGTTTATTTTATTTCCACATATTGTTACGACACAGTTACAGCAATTTATTGTGTTATGAAATACTGTCATCATGCAGGTTAGGGGAGCAGTAATCAGCGATTACGTCTCACAAGGGAACACTAGCACATACCTTTCACATTAACCACTAACACGTGAATGTTTGCCATAAAATGTTTTATGCTGGCCATGAAACAAAGCACTGATCTTATGACCAAGGAACTCTACTGATCTGTACTGACCGGCAGCACAAGTCAGTGCCAGGAGCTTCACAAACCACATCAAGACGAACGTCAGCCATCAAGGAGTTTAAATGGAGAGCTCAAATTTCTGATTTTCTCTTTTCTATGAACTC